>NW_027280465.1:352500-420000 GCF_046629955.1 Centroberyx affinis | reverse complement strand
ATTAATGTTTTGCCACAGTTTTCAGAAATACTGGCTGATTCCTTCATTAAACAGTCATTGTTGTGTCTCTCAGTGTGACCCCCCCATCAGATGGGCCTACAACATCCAAAGACTGTTCATAACACCTTTTAGTTTTCAATTATCAGACATTTTCTTCATTTCATTCAGACAATTCACTCCTTACACAAGCCTCAGAGGCACGCAAGCCAAAGCTACCTCAACAATACACTTGATACGCCACCTTCAATTGTGCTGTATTTGCAGAAATGAGAGAGACCGTGTTGTTGTTTCTGCTCTTCTAATGAGATGCCAAGTGATTTATTTATGAATTACTTGGTTGGAACAGCCCCCTTGTGCAGTGTGCATTTTTTTTTTCTTTTTGGAGTCATGTCGCTCAGTGATTGCTGATGCAACTCTTTGTCATCCAGAGTTTGCCCTCACCTCCTGTGAGCCTTCGGGGAGGGCTATATTCATCTTGGCGTGTCCCCGGGTGTGTTGGAGGTGGGAGTGACTCATTGAGCAGGTGTGAGCATCCACTCCCATACTGCTACATGCCAAACAAGAGCTCTCCAACTCATAAGCTCGTGCAGAGAAGAATCATGATGGCAATATAGCAAACACATCACAATAAATCTTTGCATTGGACGAGGTCCAAGGCACAAGGATAATGAGCTGCTATTTCCCCATTATGCTAGGCCTTGTATTCATCTGAGGTGGAGTTTCAAAACTTACATCACCACCCATTGAGAGGTTGCGGCTGTAGCAACGTCTTTATCTGAATTCTAATATATAAAAGGAATTCATCTATTTTGTCCCTGATAAGGGAACCTGGAGTATCAAAAACCATGGCAGCTTCATTTATTTGTGTACGTTTGTGTATAGTCTACCCATTTATTTAGTTGAATTTCAGTTTAATTTAAAACCAAGAAAAAAGTTTAATTTAAAACCAGATATTGTCTTGTTTTAGACAAGACAATATCTTATTTATCACAATGCCTTGTTTGCATTCAAATGTTTTTACAGTCTGACAAGCGTTAGCACCACTTGGGTCTTACAAAACTATAAGCCTACTCTTTGCTGATATTTAGGGATCTATATTTCTTTGATGATATGCTTTTCTTCGGACGTATAGAAGAAGAGCAGTGGAAATTACATTGCAGAGATGTTCATACAGATGTTAATACAAGAACATCTAGTCTAAAATCAATGACGTCGAAAATAGATGAAGGAAAAGACTCCTACAACCTAAATAGGATGAATGTTGGGGTAAAGAAAAAGAAAACTGTCCACACACGTAAGCTCTAATCCTAAATACATGCTCTTCTGAGGCTTATTCTCCCAATGAATTAGCCTATTCAGTGTATGCAGACCTGAACGAGAAAAGTACATGTTTGTTGTCCTTGATCGCTTCATTTTACACAATTATCTCTCGATTACACGTAACGTATCGCGTCTTGGGTGCCAAAAGACTGCGCGCTGTTACGCAAAAGCTTCCAAACCGCCGTCTCTTTGGCCCACGTCTGTGAAATACGGAAGAGGAGAGACGCTGTATGCTTGTGCTTTAATGCCAGATATTTCATGTGGATGGAGGCTTTAACTGTATGCGGACAAAGACGCGCATGTCGTGTCTAATTGCATATTGAAAGAGCATTAATAGTTCCACCTCGGGGCTGTTTTAACGGGAGTTTGGTGGCGACCAGTCAGCCAGCGGCAGGTCACATGTTGCAGCGTCATTGTGTAGTAAAGTTACTGTAGTTGCAAAGGCTCGTTTCAGCTCCAGAGGTCTCCCATCCTGTGGTGCTGCTGCGGCGTACAGCATGCAACAACTTCTGTTTCAGGCGATCTCCAAAGGATCCGTGCAGCCATGGGAGTCCATTACCTCATCCATGCAATTTCCACCATCAATAATTTAATCTATTTGCTCCAAAGCTGAAGAGATATCCTGAAGCTGTCGGGAGAGTACAGAGGAAAATATCGCTTAAGTAATTACTCAGGGAGTTGTCCAAAACATCCCAGATGACACTGTCCTGTTGAATGGTCTGTTTTACGACTGGGCAGTAAAAGGTACGTTTTTTTTTTTTTTTTTTTTTTTTTTTTTTTTAGGGATAGACTTGTTTGATCACTTTCGCTTTGTTTGATGCCGTTTGAGAGAAAGAAGGGGGTGGGGGTGGGGGGGAGATCTAAAAGTAGACCGATCAAGTTGGGTTATCCTGCAAACGCTCAGACAGCGCCGCAGCCCGAGAGGGGATATGTGTAACCTTATCCTCCCGTTCATTAATAAAAAACGGAGTTATTATGTTGATTGGGTTTCCAATAGAGCCAGAGCAAGGCTTCAGTAGATGTAATCTCGCAAAAAAGAGTGTTGTTTTTATGATTATAATAAGCTACGTGCCTGGTTATTATCTCGTAACTAAAGTGGGAACAATCCAGTGTGCCTATATACACATTGGAATCAGCCACTGCGGCCCATTTTCTGGCACCTTTAGCGCCTAATTTATAGCATAATAAAACGTAGAGGGGATTAAAATGCTCTTAAATGTAGGTCTAAGCTTTTGCTCACCTAAACCCGGCCCCACCTCCATCGTAAACAAACAAAATCCAGACCATTTTCTTTTAGGAGGAAAAAAAAAGTTTGATGAACTCATTAAGACTTTATAGGAAACTTGAGACCTAAACGCCCAGCTATGTCTACCTACCTACAGTGTTGCTCTACTTCATAGTCTAGTCTACTTGTACTGAATAACTTCAAATTAAAAGGCCTGAATGAACATAGATTAAAAATACTAGTCCTATCCACTTGTGAAAATAGAATGTTCAACATCATCTCAGAGGGTCTCATCACGAGGAAAGGTTACATCGCTTAGGTTTGATGTTGGTGTAGGCCTAATGTTGAATGGAGGAATTTATTTCCCAAAAGCTACAATTTAAGACTATAACTGTTGTCAAAGCTGTACCAAAATAGGCTACAACTGAACATTGTGTTGTCTACACTTAACGCACCACTAGGTTTTGCCAACTTCGTTTTATCTATCTATCTATCTATCTATCTATCTATCTATCTATCTATCTATCTATCTATCTATCGTGTTACACAGAGGGAGGGAAAGAGAGAGAGAGACAGAGAGGGAGGGAGGGGGAAGGAGAGCGAGCGTCTTCAACATTTCACGGTCTCACACGCCATCTAGCGTTTAAGTTTGGGAACTGCACACCGTCTTTAATTTGGAAGTAGGTCCATTGGTGTAATTGCAGTCCAATTACTGGTGTCAGTGCGTGAAATGCATTATTCTTAGGGTATGGTGATTCATGTGTTGCAGGGTGGGATCACTTTAATGCAGGCTACCTGAGAACTGTGGGCTGAAAGAGAGAGAGGGAGTGTGTGTGGGGGTGCTGTTTCTTCCTTTTTTTTTTTTTTAACAACATTGATAATTGTTTATTGGCTGTATGAAACCCTAGGAGTTGTGGCATCGAGGAAATCAAATTTTGAGTACATTCATACTCCTAAACCAGAGTAACATGTTTTGTAGAAATAAGGATGAGAATGTAGTCCCAAATGAGTGACAATTAAGATGTTTTGATTATACGTGGCTGGCCTATTCACTCATTTGTTCACTGTTGCATAGTGTGGGAGGAAAACAACAACTCATCTAGACAGCGTAAATCACCCAGCAACCACTTTAATGTCTGGCTTTATGTAGCAGTGGCCAGGGTTGGCCTGGAAGCCAACTAATCCCTTAGTAATGCTCATCCATTTCTAAATGTGGTCTGAGACTGTGTCAGATTGGAAACAGATCTCTCAAAAACAAGCTTGCACATGTGTCAGCCATTACTGCAGACAACTCTAATTGCTTTTTTAAGTACTGCATTGTGGCACACAAGGGGTCTTCTTGTAAGAAAATGTAATATCATGTGCTGCATGTTTCAGAATCATACTCGCTCTGTCGGTTTTTTACAGCTGAACATTTGGCATTGTGTGCGATACACATTGAACGTGACAAAACCTGTTACTTGTTAAAAAAAACTCGAGCCAACATGGTTCTTGAAGATTTGACAAAAGAGGGATGCCCACAAGGGAGCAGTGGGAGAAATGGAGAACAAATGTTGCTATAGGCCATGCATTTCTATTTAAATTTAGTGTGCAATTTTCCCTCTTTCATCTTTCCTGTATGATGTTTATTTTCTCTTCTAACAGTTCCTGAAATATAGTCCTCCAGTGAAGACAAGCTATAGTAAAAGACAAAACCATAAAACGTGCTGACATTTGCACTGTGGTTGGGAACATTAGTGAATGTGTAATAATACTAGCCATGCTAGTCCTTTCATGCTTTAGAGAAACTTTTCAGCATCTCTCAAAGGAGGCATTTATCACTATAATCCCCACCTGGCACAAAGAATAAATGTGAGGGTAAGTTACATATCCCAGCCGTACAACCTTGCTCTCAAAACAGTTTAACAGGTGTTCATCTAGAGAGGTAAAAGCTAAGTATGCGAGTCCACACACTCACCTGCTCCAATGCGCTTATTGTTCTTAGTGTTTCAAGCTATAGGTGCTTTGTCATGAATAAAGGCGTGTTTGAGCAGTGGTTAGTGTGGGCTCTATTTTCCTCCATGTTTTAGCTTAGTACCCAGCTTTGAATGGCCGGCATTTTGATCAAAAGCAAGTACCAATGAAGTACTGCCGTCATACTTTCATGGCAGTATGTTCAATGAAATACTTTGAGTATATTTGAAACATTCCACCAAGTGTTGTTCCTGTCATGCCGTCTTATTCATGTTCGTCGGCTTTAATGTTAGGTTGAATAGATGTGCTTTTTTTATTAACTGTGAAATCCAGTAGGGCACAAAGCACAGAGGATGTTCTTAACACTGAATGTATAAAACAAGAGGAAACCAATCAGTCATCACATTTTGTTTCTAGTAGATAGAACTCAGAGATTCTGAGCTAGTCCCACAGCAATTAAATGATTCATTGGCTTTATCGCATTTTAACAGGATGTTGATTGAGAGCATAAGCCATATTGATTGTCCTGATGGAAACAGGAAATCACAGAGATAGAAATAAAATCATTTGTTGTTCCCGGTGTGAGGATACCCAGAGGAATGGCATGCAATTGCACACTGATGAGTGGCATTACCCCCAACAACCTCCTCCCCTCCATTCTCTCCCCTATGGAGACCTGGGAGAGACGTCATCTGTGGTTGTTATGCTGCGAAATGACGCTGGCACTCTCTCCACCCCCTGCTACTGCAATATTACCCCTGTGGTCTGTTAGGGAAGATGCAGCACTTCGTCTGCACCATTTCCAGCATGAAGTTTGACGCCGTACAATAATCAGCCCTCACCCTTGATTTCCGTAATCTGGGAGTGGAACCATTTGCGTGTGATGCTGATAATAATATCACGGCAAATGCATCATGACACATAACGCTCGTGACTGGCCTTGATCCTGCAAACCTACATGATTTCTTTTGCTTGGGAGGGCTGGGAAGGTGCGCACAAATACTTGTTGTTAATAACATCTTTACTGTTCCAAGGCACCTATTCCATAACGGTTAACTGGCTTGTTTTTACATATTTATCAGGCTTGAATTAACAGTGTATAAGTGGATAATCAGCTCCTTATTCTTGGCTTTATCTTCAGTGTTGGTTTAGTTGGTGAGAGGAAAAATACCCCCACCCCCTGCAAACACATACAACCCAACCCAACCCCTCCCCATGCCCTCCCCCTAACACACACTCTCACACTCTGGAGGAGCACGTCACTGAGCTCGGGGACTGAGTGGCTCATTAAGAAGAAGGATGTGATATTCTGAATAGAGACTGTGAGACTCCCAGCACGTCTATTTATAGACGCGATATCTCTGTGGCAGTCACCGTGGCGTTGGTTAATTGCAGCCACGGCCCCAGACACCAATTAAGAATGAAACAAATGCTTTTTAGGTGGGGTTCGCTCCTCCCTTCTGCAAAGGTCCTTCTGTCCATCCGGCTTGGAAGGAGAGTGTATTTGCTCGGTGTGTATTCCTGTATCAGGTTGGGACACAAAAAAAAAGACGGCATGCAGAGTGCAGTCAAAGCCTTGGCCAGGCTATTTTTAAATGTCCCCCTCTGGAAGGCGAGATCTAGATTTCTTTTCATTATGGTTGCTTTTATATCTGGCTGTTGGATGTCCACCAATGCATTGATTTGCTGTGAATCTTAGAGCTTCTCAAAAGGTAAGGGATGCATTTGTGCGCAGGCGATAAGCTGGTTAAGGATGTATGTATTTCGGCTACGTCTGGCTCCGTGTGACTTTCTTCCCCTGCAGTGCTTGCTTGCGTGAGCTGCTCTTCGGAGGCTTGAGATTGGTGCTTTAGAGTGTGGGGAGGATGACACATCTTTCTGACTGTCATTCAGCTCCTCACGACATCCTGTTCGTTCCTTCTGCAACGCTCTCACCATCCACCTGCCAAAAAAAACTCTGTCCCTCAATAAATCCTGCTTCCCGTTCATGACTAAAAGGTTTAGTATCAGCCCTGCCTTACATCACAGACCAGTGTAAGTTTTTAAAATAACGTGGCAACGTACAGTAAACTTACACCACATTACACAGTCAGTCAATTCTGCCCACTTTCCAATTTGGTTCACTGTGACAAATGAAAATGTTTACAATGCCAGAAATGAATTAAATAAGAGGACGATAACATTTGAAAAGAAGAGTTCTCAACCAGATTAGAGCCAAGTTGGAAGTGCCCAGAATGTTGTTCAGTTGACAGTGATGCTCTTGTTAGTGGGGTACTGCCATAGTGAAAACATAGTACATTAGCTATATGAAAGCCTATTGCCTCTTCAAACAATATTTTTACTTTCCAAATTTTGTCAATTCACAATTAATTTGATAGTCTCACTATATAGGTTAGAGCCCAAAATACATCCATTATTTGCCACCTTGCAACTATATTAGAAATATATGAAATATCTAGCAATTCAGATAAGTATATGATCTGAAAAGCGTTCCCATTTTAAGACAATGATAATCCATCATGTCCACTACATTCAAGAAGTGGGTGGCGCCCATTGTAAAATGACAAGACATGTTTCTGAAGATTAGGATTAGGATTAGACAGAATTGATTTATTTTTTATTCTAAAATGTAATATTCATTCTGCTTTTTAGGCCGTCTTTTTTTTTTTTACAAAACAGATAGATATATATAGAGAGAGTTTTTCTTTCTGACTTATTTGTTTACTATCAGAGAGGCAATGAGTAAGAGTGGGGCTGTGAGGGATGATGAGTTTGGTACAAATCCTTGTATTGCTTTGAAAATATGTTGTACAATATTACACAGAAGTTGAACAGCCTATAAATCATAGGGAACCTCTTAGGATGTAATGATATCTATCTGCATCACCAGCCTCTGATGCTCAGCACAGCTTATGTGCATGACTGCCAACAAATAAAAATCTAGGCCAAACCTTATATAGGAACAGAATGATAACAGGCCGTAAACTAATGGAAAATATTTGATGATACACACAATTAATGCCAACATAATTTGAAGTAATATTTAGGTGATGATTCCAAAGCCATAGAAGCTTAAAATAAAATAGGCTTAAAATAGGCTCAGACTCAGTTGTGCTGCTGGCTCTCTTTTTGGCTTGAAAAGAAAGAGGAGAGAATGTAAATAATAGGAGAGGCTGACATGGTGCATTATGGATCAAGAATAAGCTAACCTATTTGAAAATGCTCTTTGACTAACTACCTTGCCCTCTCTCCCCTTCCTCTCGTTTTCTGTCTGTCTTTCTCTATCCAGTTCCACCAGGTTAGAAGAGTGATGACCATCCTGTTCCTTACTATGGTTATTTCATACTTCAGTTGCATGAGAGCTGCGCCTCTGAGAGACGCCCCGGGCATGCGGGGCCACCGGACGGAAGGCTACTTGGGCGCTGCTGCGACGGCCGCACGAGGCCACGGGACTCCACAGAGTGGTGGCGGGCCAGGCCAGCGCGGGGCGTTGCCCTCACTTACAGACACGTTTGAGCAAGTGATAGAGGAGCTGCTGGAGGTGGAAGGAGAGGCGGCACAACTGGGACAGGGGGCTGATAAGAGCCAGGGAGGTGGGGGCCCGTCCTCAGTGGTCGCCGCAGAGACGAAGGATGTCGACCTGTACGAGTCGCGGGTGATGATCAGCAACCAAGTGCCTTTGGAGCCGCCGTTGCTCTTTCTTCTGGAGGAATACAAAAACTATCTGGATGCCGCTAATATGTCCATGAGGGTGCGGCGACACTCCGATCCCTCACGGCGCGGAGAGCTCAGTGTGTGTGACAGTATTAGCCAGTGGGTGACAGCTGTGGATAAAAAGACGGCAATAGACATGTCTGGGCAGACAGTTACCGTCATGGAAAAGGTCCCTGTCCCCAATGGCCAACTGAAGCAATACTTTTATGAGACCAAATGCAACCCCATGGGGTACACAAAGGAGGGCTGCCGAGGAATAGACAAGCGGCATTATAATTCCCAATGCAGGACAACCCAGTCCTATGTGCGAGCGCTTACCATGGATAGCAAAAAGAAGATTGGCTGGCGGTTTATAAGGATAGACACTTCATGTGTATGCACATTGACCATTAAAAGAGGGAGATAGTGTATAAAATGTATAGATTTTATTGAAGAGTTTAAAAAAGAGAATAAAGAGAAAATATCTATTTGTATATATACATAACAGGGTAAATTATTCCGTCAAATGAAAATTTTATGGACTGCATGTAAAAAAAGATGAAGTTTATACAGTAAAAGTGATACTACAGTCTATTTATTGAACATATTCATGACCTTGTAAACAATTAAAAAAAATCTGATCAGTCATTTGCGCCCAGTTTAAATTACTATATCACATTCCTCAAGACATTGTGATTTGTTTACGTTGCCAAGAATTAGAAAATGAAGGAACAAACAGGCAAGGAAGGAGAGAGGACAGTTCCATCTTCAAAAGCTTGCATGCTGCTTCAATTGTGAATTGAGAAATTCTCCACTTACAAAAAAGGATATGATGCCGACCAAAACATTCCGTTTACATACTCCGCAGAAAAACGATTTTCCTCTCAAGTAATTTATCTGTTTACTGTTCTAAACTTCTCAAGGTAATGTTGGAATTACATACTATGTCAAGGTGCTGTTGTCAAAGCTTTGCTGTTTATTTTTTTATCCCCACCAGAGGACAAGATATATAAAAAAATATATATATATATATATATAAAATTTATTCATTGACATGTTTCTGGGTTAATATTATTCATTTTGTATGTTGTGAAGTTGTTTGCAATATTAAACTGAAATATTTGAAGAAATAAAAATGACTATAGGCAACTGAAAAACAAAACCAATGTCGATAAAGTTTGAACAATGTATTTCTAGGAAGTATAAACTTTAGATAGACAGGCAGGTAGGTACGAAGGCAGGCAGATAGAGACACACACACACACACACACACACACACACACACACACACAAACCAGTGCCATGTTTTGGAGGTGTCAGCACTATCAAATGAAACACACATGAACCAGCAGGAGACCCCATGATAACCAAAAGAATAATTTGAATTGTTCACTGCCTACAAGAACATGATGTTTCTTCAATGACAGAGGAGTCTATGCATTGGTGATTACATAGGGATAGCAATGATGATAGTGTTACAAGGGGCACAGTAGCGCAAACAAGAATGCATCTTATGCTGGTCACACTACTGGAATATAATTGTATTCAGTATTATGTGGAGGAAAGGGAGAATGGCAAAAATGCCCCTAAACCACTTCATTCGCTCCTGCACACAAAGTCCAAACCAACATGATCTGGAATGCAAACCTGTGTTCTTAAAGACAATAGGTAGGTTACAGGTGTACATGAAACATACATGAGTTAATGAGTCACCCAAACTGATTCACGATGGCTTGAACGAACATGATAATTAAAACATATTCCTGTTATTTGAATGTAGTCCCATCTTAAGCGTATAAATCATTACATAAAAGGCCAACTATCAGGGTTTTTTGGACCTATATGGTCATTATGATCTAAAGGAAAAGCCAAATGTCTGGGTTGAAAGACAGCTGCAGATAAAAACTCAATAACTTAGTGAGAAACCCTTGCTGTTCAAGTCCAAACACCATAATTTAAGGTGGTAGTAACAGTAAATTCATTCAAGCGTTCATCACGACACACTTCCAAATGAAACTATTTTGAGTTTGGCACTAATCTGACATATTTGAGACAGAAGGAACTTTCTTATATAACAAAAAAACAGATGTTATGGATGGAGAGGCACAAAGTATGAGATGACCAGCAAACAAAGACTCCAATTAATAACATTTTAATCAAATAAAACCATCTTGTAGTATATTTTTTCACTTTTAGCCCGTCTTTAAAAGCTTCATTTGTGGCTAATAGTTGTGTTATATGTGATCACAAGTTTGGTAGACTTCGTCATTTTACTTCTTCTTTGGCAACTCCAAGGTAAGTGTGTTGGTGTGCCCTCTGAAGAAGAAGGGGATCCGACATTTTGAGATCTGGGAAACAATTTGCTGAACACAGACAAGACGCTTCACTCTCTTCTCTACGTTTCTGAGATCTTCCAGAGGAGCTTGATGAAGTTGCTGTGAGTTATTTTGATTATCTTGCCTGATGACAGTAGAGGGTTTATATGCCAACTCCAAGAGAGAAGATAAGCTTAGTGTCTGTCAAATGGTCGATGCCATTACTCTCCAACAAGAGATACTGAGGTTGGCTCATAATGGTCATTCAAGGCAAAATATACTGTATATTGTTAATATTATACTAAGGCTCTATATTCATCTCCTGGAAGAATGGCTGTTGATCTCTACTCCTCAGTGAAAATCCACCTTAAAACAGAATTTGCACATTTTATTCTCATGATTTTGGAAAATTCAGCCAATATCTATAAGCACACACAAATGCCATCATCCATTGTCTTTCTACTGGTCTGTTTGAAAATGAAGATGTGGGATTACTGGAAGCCAACACTGATGGAGCCTGCAGGGTGAAGCCCATATTGCCTTATATGGCCGTAAAGCACGCATGTGTATATCCAAGGACAATGCATGCACACATATAGACTGCAGCCTGAGGCCCGGGGCCAAAAACAGGACCACGCATGCCCCCTTACAGGCACTGAAATTCACTCAAATATCTTCCTAATGGCACAATTATTTAAAAAAAAAAACCCCAATATCCATTAGGGAAGACATTAGAAGAAATGAAATTAGCGCTTCTGACTACAGCTTCTGTTAAAAAAAAGTATTGACATTATATTTCTACATAGAATATGGGCCTTTGTCCTATTAAAGGTGAACAATGGATTTTCCCATATTATATTCACAATTTCACTCATATAGATATAGTGTATCTTGTTAGACCCCTATAAATGTATTACGTTCAATGATGTTCGGAAAGTCTTAATTTTTAATGTTTACAAGGCTACAATGTTTACATCCGGATCTCAGTGCAGCCGCCCCTTCATTTGATTGATGGCCTAAGCTGCAGGTGTTTCAGGTAACCATACCACATACTTCACCTATCAGCACATCATTTACTAGTATTTCCAGCTCAATATGAGATTGTTACACAAGTAACCTAGCTAGTCTAGCTAGCAAGCTGACCTACCGGTTGAGTAAGAAGAATTCTATGTCTGCATCAGTACAAAATGCTTTCACTAACTTAACTTTTCTCCACCGTCAAAAGCTTCTCCGGTATTAAATCAGTGTCTCCTTTTTTCTACAAGTTTTCTCAACTCAACATTACATCAGGTTTTTTGTTTCTTTGCTCTCCCAAACTGAGTTTTCTCTCTTTCTTCTCCCGACATGGCAGAGAGGAAAAAACAACCTGGATCGGCGTACGTCCTCACGCGCGCGTGCTTGAAAACAACTTGATAAGTGTATTTGTTGTTGTACGGGGACCCACTTTGCTCACTAGTGTTACTAGTAGTCACTAGTAGCACTATTGAGCAAAGTTCATCTTTAATCTACTAGTTTAATTACATGCAATGTCACTATTCAAATTAAGATAAAACACACTAGAGGCCATGCTTTAGCAGTGGCCGCAGTGGTTGCTAAGCAACACATATAAGTGCCAGTATAAGTTTCGATTTTTGTTAACAGATTATTATTCAAATTAATTGTTAAAATAATTTAACATAAGACAAGACAAGATACGGTAGATGAAACTTTAATGATTCACAAGGCAAAATTGGGTCTTTGCAGCAGTAATATGATGGGCTACACCAATTAGAAATAGAATAGGCCGATAATACGTATAAGAATATAGCAAAATGGGGGTTAGTATATAAACATACTCAACCTACAATTTCAACGCTAGAACATGTTAAGAAGCATGGAAAAAGTATGGATTACAGCATTATGAGGGTTTGCGAAAAAACAGCAGTAAAACATAGTGGCACAAAGAAAAAATTAATGCAGAACATGTAAATATAAATATATAAAAGTTGTGACAGGGCTGAAATAAGTAAAAATATATATATTTATATATCAATATATAGGCTATCTATACAATAGAACAAATGACAAGGATTTGAGAATATGAAGAAAACAAAATATGTCAATTTAGAGCAAATATACCAAATGTGCAAATATGTTTTCACATCATTTTGTATTCACATTAACTAAGGTCATATGTGTCTTATGTAGTAAATTGGTGCAAAATCCTTATTGCTCTTGCAACATTAGATTTCTTAATTTGCATGAATTAGCTTTAGGCTGTTCCCTGACAAAAGAGTTACCATGGCATACCTAACCCTAACACTAACGAAGGACGAAACATCCAATGATTCTGTGGTACACTACTGACGATGTGTTCTGAAATTTAGTTCCAAATTTGAATAAATAAATAATAATAATAATAATAATAATAATAATATAATAATAATAATAATAATAATAATAATAATAATAATAATACATTTGAAAAAATGGGAACAAGTTATCATTAGTGATATTTTTTATATTTTATATTTATATTTTATATTTTATATATTTTTATATTTTTTTTTTTTTGTGCGCACAAGATAATAACTTGTTCCCACAAGACAATTAACTTGTGCGCACAAGATAAAAAAAATATCACCTTTCGGGACATTAGGGGCTCCATAGTGGTCAGGGCTCTGGGTAAATATCTACAAACAACCAACATAACCCTAACCCTCGTACACAATTCACGTAAGCTAGTCTCGTTGGCTCCGCCAGAAATCACAGGACCTCAGTAAAAGCGAATACATGCAACACCCCCTTGTGGACAGCGGCTCCCTTCACCATGGAAACATTTCAAACTTTGCGTTGGCAGCGGACTGTCAGAATCTGTTGTTTTTAACTGGAAGTTATCAAACCACCAAAGAAGAAGAGTGGTTGTCATATAACGGCGAGTTAGTAAACAATGTAGGCTATGTTTTCAATAAATGAATCTTGTTAAATACACATTTTATTATTTGACTTTTTATTCAAGATGTTTGTAGTAATGATCTGCAAATATTGTGATAATTATTATCGATGAAATAGCCAGCTAACCGACCTTAGCTCTAGTTAGTTAGCACTAGCTTGCTAGCCCGAACAAGACTTGGAACTTCAGTCAAGATACAATCCACAGTACGAACCGTTAGGTGGCAAGATTTCACTGAGAATTCATGCACGTCAAATTGGCGGATAAATTTTGTATGAGGCGTTTGCCTTTTGGGTGCTGCATACACATCAGTCTCAAATGTTCTATAGGAGTTGGGGAGTTGATTCCAGCAAATCCCACAGTTGGATTCTGAACCAACTCAGAAATCTGGGAACAGAAATTTCGGGGTTGTGCACCACTACCCAAAGTTAAAGTCCCAATGAAACTACATTTTGGGAGCATCTTACTTCCGTACTTAAAGATCATAAAGATCATATGCCACTAGGCACTGGATATTAAAGATGAGAGGAAAGGATCCTCAAGAAATTTATAGAAAGAATTTCTATCGGCACTGGGCCACAGATGATCATTTTATGATATTGTGATATATTTGAAAAGGACGTTGCACGTTTTCTTTCTGAAATGTTTAAAATATAGGATTTAGTTAGGAATAATTGTACACATTCAATAGCAGGTGGTATGTTCCTTTAATGTTGGTTCACGAACCGCCAGCAACCACGGAGAAGAACGTGCTTACAGTTTACCAGTTTCCGAGTATTACTGGAACGCACCATGACACTGGCTGGCTAGCTAGCTAACTTGGCTAATCTGGTTTATCGCCTCGGTTTAACGTCAGTAACTAGGATTACCAAATTTAGTTTATAATAACTAGCATTTAACGAAGCGTTTACCTGACATCACAGAGCATCTAAATTCAAGAATGGCATCGCTTGGGGAGCCCGTCCGGTTGGAAAGAGGTAACGTTAATTAGGTAGCTAGTGTTAGCTTAGAATTTTATTGTGATCTGTCGTGATGTTTGAGGGACGCTATGTTAGCTTAGCTAACGAGAGCTGGTGGTTGCTGTGTTGTCTTTGACTTTACAAACCTCCTACATTAGTTAGCTAACATTACGTTAACGATACCTTGCAGCTATCTGGTATGATCACATCATAAGTAGATAGCTAAAGTAGTGTTTTACCATATTTTGGCTGGTTAATTGGCTAACATTACTGACAAGTCTTGACGTCAACAGACGGTGAATAGTTTGTTAGCTGACTGTTAGCTTACTTGTTACGACTTAAGCTATCGTAAAGAACGGACATAAACTTTGTGACACCAGTTTGATGATCAGTTGCAGCAAGGCATGTGGAAATTTTGAATTTTCTCAACACAAAAGACACTGTGTTCAATCTCAAACTCTGAAGGAATAATAAAACAGGAATGCTAACATCACAGTTATGTTGTTCTTGCTAATGCATTGTCGCTGTAAGCTTGCGAAACCCATTAGCTAAACTAGACTGTTTTCAAAACAAAACCCTTTAAATGTAAATGTTATGAGGCCGATACGAAGCATAAATGCATGTGGAACAACCTGCTTCGCCATTATGACAGCCAAAGGAACACTGCTAGGTGGTGAAATACTGAAATCAGGACGAGCTAGCAGTTAGCTGATGTCCTTTTTTCATTCAAACAATTTCAGTAGAGTAGTAACGTACTCTTGAAGTGAAAAATTACATTTGAGAGGAAAAAATACAAATATTGGAATGGAAAATGGCTCGCACACCTTCCTGCATTTATGTACTTCTGTAGGTAATTACACATGATTCCATGGTTCCTATTTACATTTACACAAAGGGAGTGACAAAAATGTAATGTTTGTGTAATTCCCTTTGTGTGTGTGTGTGTGTGGGGGGGGTCATAGTCATAGTTATATCTGTGGTGGTTTGAACCGTGCCTTTAGCAGTCATTGCCTTTGTTAATGTCTTAATTTGAAGACGCAAATGATAGCCTAGGTGATGGTCCGTGTGTTCTTGTTGACAGATATTTCCCGTGCTATTGAACTGCTTGACAAGCTCCAGAGGACAGGGGAAGTGCCTCCCCAGAAGCTGCAGGCACTGCAAAGGGTTTTACAGAGTGAATTCTGTAATGCTGTTAGAGAGGTGAGCCACTTTGTCTTTGCTGCATCTAAGACTATGCTCTTAGAGGGCATTAGTCCACTGATCTCAAAGGCTAAGTGTTTAACAATTGAATTTCTTTTGATTAACCTGTTTGTTCACCATTTGGAAATTTGGATTGTTGTAGTTTGAATGTGAAGAAATGTTGGACTAACATTGTCTCTTGGAATGTTTCTCAGGTATATGAGCATGTGTACGAAACGGTGGACATCAACAGCAGTCCTGAGGTCAGGGCCAACGCCACAGCTAAGGTAGACCAAAATCAAACACCAGTTAAAACCCAAGCATTTGACTAGCTTTGTGTTTTTAAAATTTGAATAAAAACATAAAAATCATAATACCCCCCCAAGAAAGGCCACACAGAAAGGCCCAATCCAAAACAAAAAAATGTTTTGGATTGGGCCTTTCTGTGTGCCCAAGATGATTCAGGCAATTTGTGTACTAATAATCATGTCCAATTAAACAAACATTTTGGATTGGGTGTTCACTGTATAAAGCACAGTATGTTTACAAAGGGAACTGAGGGACAATGGAGTACTGCTTAATAACACCACTTGTTCATTTGTAGGCTACTGTGGCGGCTTTTGCAGCAAGTGAGGGGCACTCGCATCCTCGTGTGGTGGAACTACCCAAGACAGAAGAAGGCCTGGGTTTCAATATAATGGGTGGAAAGGAGCAAAACTCTCCAATTTACATCTCACGGATCATCCCAGGGGGCATCGCTGACCGACACGGTGGCCTAAAGAGAGGCGATCAACTTCTTTCTGTTAATGGAGTGGTACGTTCAATTCACACAGTTATCAATGATTTCCAGCGATGTTACGTTTGATGCTTGAGCTTGACACACATTTCAGTCAATGGATGTGTATTCATTCTGTGTACCATTTATGCATATCAACATAAGCGTATTCTGGCACAAGCTGTTAAAATACAAACCAAAACCCTTAACTACTGTTTTTGAAACATAGCCAATCTAGGAAGCATGGCTGATTGACAATTTCATAACATCGCTAACTTCTGATGTGACTAACCAGCCCAGGCAAGAGCCCTCCTCCCTCCTCCACCCACCCACCCCTACTATGCATCAGCCGCACATTGTGTGCAGTGTCTGGCTCTGCTACACAACTCCTCTGTAATGTTAAAATAACCACTACTGTTGAGGCCGCTGACATGGGTCAAGGCAAAAGCAAGATAACCCAAATGCACAGAAAACCACATGTTGACGCATACAAATACTCCTGACGACATGTAGTTGGTCACCAGACTTGCTGACCTAATGAAGAAGGTAGTAGTAATTACACTAGGAGTGTGTGTGGAGTAACTGTTTTTGAAAGGTAGTAATGATGGCTGATATGACCTGAATTTTATATTGCAATAATTTTTCGATTGTGGATGGTGAGGGTTTATATCACGGTATACTTCAAATGACAATTTTTCAAATCGTCTGCCCCTGGGTTTTCTTGAAGTGCAGAACAAACTTAAGGATCATACACCCATACACTCTTCACCCAGTTGTCTTGCAGCCATACTGTAGCTTATTTCTGCTACATCAATGGCCTGTAGTCGGCTCAGTAAGGAGAAGTACTATACTTATGAGAATCAATCCAACTGGCTTGTTGCGAAGGCTCAATAATTACAGGCTGACTTCTCTTAGTTATAATCGCAAAGTGTGCATCTGTAAGAATGCATTCCCTGTGTTCCCCCAAGACTTGATGGAAAATAATGGTTCTTGAGACAGTTGATCAATTTACTGCACTTTAATACAGTATGAACATCTTACATGTGTGTGTGTGGTTCTGAAAGATGAAACGATACAAAATAGCCATTAATAACAGCTCACTCATAATAAATGCAATAGCATTCAATAGCCACAAATATCCAATAGCCTACAGCTTGGCTACAACACACAAACTAACAACTAACATTAGACTACAGTTTACCAGTGGGCTGATATAACCTAGGAGTTCGCTAGGAACGTAGATAATCATTCAGAAACTGTATGCATCATTGGCAAAATTATAAACATAACTTACCAACGGTAAGAAACTGTCAGAAGCATAAACATAAACATAAAAGGACTGTTTGGTGTCGCTCGCGGCGGTAACTGTCTTTCATTACTGCTCATACGCACTGTAACAGTAAACATAACATAACCAGGCGATGACAATGTATCCGGTAAGTAAACAGTACTATAGTACTGTAGACTATTGCTTCAGTACCATTGAAAAAGCAACAATAGAACACCTATTATGTAGTTGTATTGACAGCAAACTATTCTGGACGAATGTAAAAATGTTTTTGAATGACAAAATTAAGTTTCTTAATTCCTCATCTTCCGGTGTGTGATGCTCCTTCTTTGCTTGAACACCCAGTATACACACCTTTCCGCCAGCATAGCCAGCACTTACTCAAGACCAGTTGTTTAGTCTGAACTGCCTTCGTCAGGCACGATTTGGACAGTTTTGCAGTATGACCTAGGCTTAACTATGAATGTAAATCACAGTGTTGCTGAAAAAGGAGGAAAGGGGTTCATGATGGCACCACTTTGACCCTAGGAACTATAAAATTCAAGGTGGGCCATGAGCTTTACGAGCTGTACAGACTTCCATTGTTTTTATAGCTCATTCAATTCTTGCATTACAATCTCTGTTTGAATTACAAATTTCAGTACGGTTAGTTGAGCCAAGCTGTCGGGGCTCACGATGGCAACACTCCAATACCTATAAAATACTTAAAACACTGAGGTCAATGTGCTTCTAAAGTTGCTGCTTAGCTTTTCTTGTTGAACTTGTGCTAATCATTGCTTATATTGCTTTCATGATCGTTCATGATACAAGCTTCTACAGTAACTGTACCTTCTAGTTTGTGGTAAAATGTTGCATGCTGTGAGAATTACATTTCTGTGTCTTTCTTCTCTCTCCAGAGTGTGGAAGGTGAGCACCATGAGAAAGCTGTGGAACTCCTCAAGGCAGCTCAGGGCACAGTTAAGCTGGTAGTAAGGTACACCCCCAAAGTCCTAGAGGAAATGGAGTCACGCTTTGAGAAAATGAGGTCGGCAAAGCGCCGGCAACAGAACAGCTATCCCCAGTAGTAGTTCTCTCCGAATTGATGCCCAATTCCCACCTCTCTCCCCTCTAGCCTTCTGGCCATCTGTCCTGGTCTCTTTCTTAAATTCCTCACTAAAAACCGTAATGATACTGAACCAAGTTTAGTTTGTAGTCACATATATTGTGCTTCTACCCTTTTCTGTAGCATTTTTAAAATCCACTGTTGTTACTGTACTGGACACTACGACTCAAGGAGAACACTAGACTGATCATGATCTAAATGTAGGTGGTCACTCACGCCTTGTGCATTATTTTTGAATTGACATTTTGAATGCAGTTTTGAGAACTTTTGAGACCAACTACAAAAGTCCTTTAATTGAAGAGGTAGTGTTTTTAATTCTTTTATCACAGCCACTACCAAGTGCCTCAGGGCAAAACAAGTTTATCTTATGTACTGTGTTCACGGTCCCTGTTGTTTTTTTTCCAAGATTTAACATCAAGTAATTAAATACTCGTGGCAGGATTTACTACATGCTTTGCATCTGTTATTCTCAAACATCATTTGATTTGATACAAGTAAAGATTAGAGGTATGTAAAACCATTCCTTTATGCAATGGGCCCACTAACATTCAAAATGAATTTTAGTTTAAGTGCCACTCTACAGGCATTTTGATAATAGGGAAGCTTTTAAATTCAGACTTGCCGAGACTTTCACTTCATCAGAGATAGTTTGAAAGTGGGGAGAAACACTTACAGGTCACTTCAGATCAATAGTAATGGTTTACCTAAGCAGCCTTTAGCAAGGCCTACCTTCTAGGCTGCCTCCCATCATGCCATGCTGTATAGTCCACATAAAAAGCTGAACATGTACTATGGGGTTTGAGTAGTCATGCAGGTAAGTGATGTAATGGGGACTCAGCCACAGAGACCCAGATGTTCACTTTCAGCTTTTAAAAGAATATAAAAGTAAGAAATAAACCCTCTACGGCCAGCATGACAAGAGTTAGAACCTGTTGAACTACTAATTAATTTGTCTTGGCCTAAATAGGGAATGTACTATATCTAATGTTTTTCTTTGCTGGGTACTACATTTGTTACTAGATTTACCACATTTGTCATTCAGCTATACTAAAAACTGCTTGTTTGCATTATTCATTGATAGTGCCAAGTGAAGAAAACAAGATTAAATTCAAAATGTCAGACTATCTCTTTAAGACACTGTTATGTCTGAATGTGAGCTGTCATTACTGTTTTGATGAATGAAATAGCAGGTGTGAAACTCAAGTAAATCTGGCCACTGTGCACATTTTCAGCATGATTTTACACAATGTTGGGTGGATCATAAATCTGTTTTTATTTTCAATTTATTTATTTTATGTAATATTTCCCCCCTTTTTAAAAAAACAAATTTGGCTACTCTGGTATGTCTTACAGGACTAAAGAGGATTTTCTGTCTTTAATGAAATATCCGCTTCATTTAACTTCTACAGCCCTTTAATCATTGACCTCTTTAAAGGAATTGGATGAAGGTTAACAGTACAGAAATTCAGGGACAACGATAAGGGTTAACAGTGCAGAAATGTAGACTAAGGTTTTACTAAGGTTTTAAGATTTGAATAACCCTTTCCTGTTCTGATGGTTGTATACCATTCAAAGATTTAAGACCAGACATTTTAATAATTCAAAACAGCAATAAGTTGGAACCTTTTCTAGACAGAAAGGTATGAAACAGAGTGTCAAAAGAGAGATTTATTGCCCTGAGTAGATATTTTATCTTCACTCTATTTGATTTCTCCTTATATTCAGTAACAATTGTCTTTGCAACATGAAAGCCAACAAAGCCCAATTTTGTGGCCACCAGGTACTCGGTATGTAATATACAAAACTACAAATCATATATAAGTAAGAATGATAATGACACATCGTATTACTAAATGCTGCCAAACAGGCAAGTTTATATTGATATGCAATTTGAAGCAGGCTATGGACCAACCACTTCGATAAACCCCTTATACACATAGGCTTTACTCGAATGTCTATAAATATAACATACATAAACAAACTTCATAGTTTCAAAATGGGTTTGTAAAGCCCATGTTTAGCTGTCACATTGCCATTCCTTGCATCAACACTTCTACGTCAGAAAAATACACCGTGCTTTTGTGTTCTACCGATGACCTGGGATATTTATGGGTAAAGAAGACAGAGTTAGGAGAAGGTTTTGAACAGCAAATTTTTTAATCTGTAAATCTTACCCTCACACCTATACTAAATATGCTAATTAAAAAAAAAAAAAAACGTAGCCACACTGAGGCTTTAAATGTCTGTATCACGCACTATAAATCAACAAAAACAAGTAATCAGAAACTCTGTCCTGTTTCCCAGGAAAGAAGTCAGGTTGATTTCAATGTAAATTATGGTCTATTTGTTTTTTTTTTTATAAATCCCAGGTCATCCAGTCTTTCAATGTGTGGGACTACCAAAACATACCAGGAACAAATCTGTTGCTCATTCCAGAGTTTTATTCATAACAATGTATATTGTTTCCACCTGTGGATGCAATAGCATGTATGTATGTATATAGCATGTTTAAACTAGGCTTTAGTTGACTAAGCCATATTCTTGTTCGCTCTCAGGATCAATACATCATGTAACTGAGAGAAGGAGACAGTACTGAATTATTTAACTGAAGGGGAGTGGATAAAGTAACGGAAACACTAACAATATATGAATGTCAAGTATCTAACAAGGAGTAGAGCCGCCCTTTGCCTTCAAAACGGCTTCAGTCCCCATTGGAATGCTGTCATACAAGTCCTGAGCTTTGTGTGGTCGGATATTGGACCTTTCTTCAAGAGGGAAAATCTTTAAGGGATGAAGGAGGTGAAAATTAACTTCACACTCTGTGCTCCAGATCTTCCCATACAGTCTCAATGATGTTTAGCTCTGCTGACTGGGGAGGCCATGGAGGTCATCTATGGTGTCCATGGGGGCGTTGTCATCTTGAAGTATGGGAAGATCATGAAGGAACAGTGGCTTCACTCACAGGGGCTTTGATTCAGTTCTCTGGTAACTTTGAGGCCGTAGTTTTGTGGTTTTAAGTGGCTATCCTGTTGGGCGAGTTTGGCCTTGTGACCGCTGTTCCTCGTTTAGCTGCTTTTGTGATGTACTTACTCCAAAGTTAGTGTTTTTTCATGTGGTGTTTCCGTTCTTTTATCCACTCCTGACTCTCCCAGTGAATTTTTCCTCAAGTAGAAGAGTAAGAGCACTTGCCTAGGAAATTAAGTAAAATGGTAAAAGAATAGCTCATTCAAAAGTATTTCTTAGGTACATCTCGACAAAAAAAATATATTTTGTGCTTTTCGAAATTGTCCTTGCAAAAATAATTGACTTAACCATTTGGACATTGCCCTCGAAAAAGAATGATGCATCACTATCAGCACAAAGTTTGCAAGTAGTTAGGTTTTGTTCATATCAAGAAAGCTAGTATCAGTTGCAGGTGGTGAGGTGAGAACGTTTGCTTTACAATTAGGACAAAAATAATAATTTACTCAAGTAAAAGTAGGAGCAAACACAGAATACCCCTTGGGACCTCGGTTTTGTTTCATAATAGTCTTTAGATCTATCTGACACTCTCCATTGTGACTCAAAGTGGGATGTTTCATTTCATGTCAGGTTTACTTGCAGCCAGAAGAGCGGGATTATCTTTACCCAAGCCAGTTGGTGTCAGAAAGGTGTACTGAATTAACAATCTTAATTTAATATTGTTGAAATATGTGACAAAAATAATTTGGCAGAATACATGATGAGCACATAGCCTGCCTTTTATGGATGTGATCTCACTTGTTATCCATTAATCCCTATGAAAAATGCTGAATTTTGGAGAAAACATTTATATATAACAATTACACAGACACAATACTGCAAAATTTTTAAGAATGCAAAATGAATATCTATGCAAGGTAATTTCAAAGTTTTGGAAATTTCCTGATTGTGCAGATCATTTTTACTTACATGTGTTTAACAGAAAATTGGCACATTAACACACTATGTGCAGAAAAGTGTAGTGCTTAACAATTTTGGCGCTCGCACACAGAGACATTGGAGTTGCATATTGTGATTAGCCATTTACAATGTCTATTATTATTTCAGTATTCCTTGTATTGATCAGATCATCCAGAAGAAAACCTTGTTATTTTCAATTCAGCTTCTCTAGTCCAGTTAAGAGGCTTGTATGAGATCAGTTTGATTGCAGTAAGAATTTCCGCAAATGAAATTAGCTCTGTTAACTAATTAATGGGTTATTGGGTGCATGTAGAAGAATAGGCTTATGTGAAATTCTTAAAGCTTGGTTGGTAATAGACTAACCATTTCATAGGCTGCTTTTCAGCATTTTTTTTGTTTTAAAGATATAATTTAGCAGAAGTGGAGGGGTTTATATAAAAGTCAAAAAGTCTTAATATATAGTTTATTTCTCACAAATTGTGTATTATCCCAGATTAGTTTAGATTCCCTGAAGACACACATGTAAATCAGGAAACAATGCAACTAAGAAGGACTTGGTATTGATAAGGCATGCGTTCCACCGAATGTTACAGACCATCGTCTGACTTAATGATAGAATTTTGTGAATTACCCCTTTCTACCCGTTATTCTTGTTTATATATTGGAATGGTCAATAGAGTATTTTTATAATAGTTTTGTTTTGATATTTTTCTCCCTTTTTTATAAGTGATTTTCCTAAAAAACTTTCCAGGAATGATTGGTACTTCCACTTTGACTGTGTTCCAGGGCCATATATGCCGAGCCTCTCAGAAAAGTAGCACTGATGTACGTTCACTGGAGATAAACTGGCCTGGATCAGTGCTCCTGTTCTGAGATACTTGATGTATATGAACTGATTTTTTTTTTCTTTCTAGTACCAAGACCAAACTTGCAACATTTGTGAAAATTTTGATAACACATTGAATGTTTTATTGCTTGTTTCAGATTATTAATTGTAGGTTGTGTTGTATTCTAAATTTGTTGTCCAATTTACTGTGTTACATTGATGTGGAATGTATAATGTAGTGATGTAATGTAGAACATAATAATTGGACTGGAAGCAAAATAAACTAAACTTAAAATTGTTGCAGTTTGCTGGCTGTCTTCTGTCTCATATCATTCCTGCATATGCTGTTGTCGGGTGAAAACCTATCTTCAAAATGTTACATTTTCAGGCTTGACAACCATGCATTTTTCAATTTATCCAATGGCTTTTGAAAGGTTTTCAAAAGCCCAAGGGTCACTGAACTTTCTCAACCCATGTAATCTTTCAATTTAAGATGAAACATGAAAATCAACAAAATCGGAGTTACAAGGTTTTCACCCAACAATGACGATAAGTTGTACGAGTTTTGAGGGGAGGGAGGCCGGTCTCTGTTGATGGGCTTGTCACATGCAATGTCTCCTTTAGTTTTCCCAAATAGGCCTGAATGATATCAATAACAACCAAAGGCAATGAAATGGGTGGAGAGTGACCACAGTGGTGATCCTTCCACAATCAAATCAAGTGAATCAAAGAGCGGACGTGATAAAATGCCATATGATATTTACAAGAATGTCTCCATCAATTCTTTAGTTCTGATCCCAAAATGGAAGACTAGTCCTATACAACTGCACTTTCTATTACTGAGTCTGCTGCTTCAGATGGCTGGCTTACGCTAGAGGCGGGTTGTGTAGTGGAGTCTGCACTCCTATTAAAAAATTGTCATGTCCGCCGCATACACCAGATGCTTTGTGGAAATTCAGCACCTAGAGCAGCAAGTACATGAGCCATGACCACAGCAGGGTAAGAGCTCTTGTTGCTGATCGAGAGGGAAACGTAACGTCTTTTTACTGAAGGCACTCTGAATGTAATAACATAACCTTCCACAGGTGGTTGCACATAGATGCATCCACACAAAGATGTCTGCAGTGCTCTGGTAGACAAGGACTGGGTGCCTGGAACCAAAAACTGGGTACAACAGCGATGCAGTGGGGGCCATTCCAGGCAAGATGGCTGATGCTGGTGGCTCACAACAACTACAACTTGAGACCGGGGCACAGCTGCTGGTTTCTCTACAGTGTGGATGCAATCCATTGCCGAGTCTCACATGGGGAAGGTTCACTTCATCTTTCCTGGCAACCAAAATCAATCACATCCAGGAGCAAGCACAGCAGCAGGAGCTGAGGAAGTAGCAGGAGGCGTAACTGGATCAGGAGCCAGAGCAGCAGTAGGAGCAGGCAGAGGAGAAACAGTAGATCCATCCTAATTTACAGTGTAACACACACACACACACACACGCACGCACACCTACTTTTGAGTGGTTAAAGAAGGAGAACATTTATAGAGTTTGTTGTGTTTGAGGGAATTACAGACACTGTAAAGGAGGGGGGGGCAGAAGGGCTGGCAGTGCTGGAAAAGGGCTGGAGAAATAAATGGTACAACACCGTTTTGCAGTGTCACAAAAAAAGAAGCATTTATGCATGCCTGTATCGCTGACCGGGCATGCAAGGCACATGCCCCACCTATCATTCCCTATCGCCACCTATCACCTCGCCTCCTTAAAGCCGCAACCTGCAATTCAAATGTAAACAAAGGGAAGCCCCACCACCTAAAACTAGGAACTAAAGCTTGCCTTGGGGTTGGACAAATGTTATCACTCTCAAATTGAATGAGTGAGCTCTAGATAGAAGGAATGGCAGTTTGTAATAGCTAAATCTGAGTTTCAGATTACTTTGAACCTGTAAAAGGTTTACATTTGTATTGGTTGTGAACAGGCTAGTATGTTAAGTTAAAGTGTGTGGGTCCGTACCGAGAGGTGGGGGGCCCAATAGGACATGTGTGCCAAGGGGCCCTGTGGTTGGTTAATCTGTGGCATTATGGTGTGGTAAGTGATAATGGCTAAGTGGAGGATTGAAGGCACAAAATGCATATAAATTGTCAAATATATTCTCTGATATGTGGATTTAAGGATACACCGCAACACAAAACCAGCTCAACATATTGAAGCAACATCATAGGCTACCTGAGAAACCTTCCTTAACACACATTTTGTTAAGTCACAAACTGGGAGGCAATGAAATGTCAGAAGAAGACACAAAGGTGCCGACTAAAGTAAATCTGATTTATTTAGATATTTGGATTAAAAAAAACCACTCCACTTGACAGTGATTGGCATATGCATGACATTGTAAATAGTCACAGTTGCCAAGTTGTGCAGACAGCACAAGGGATAAAGAGGCAGCAGAGGGAGCTGCAGCAAAAACTCAAAAACAATCGCAATTGTCGATTGCAGTTATGTGACATCTGAAGTCAAAATAGCTCAGAGAGACGATATGTGATTATGGCAGTGTGTATGCGATTTGACGGTGAGATTTCTTCGCGTTAGGATCTCATTTAATTACAGCTTGACGAGGCTCCGCAAGTAAAATCGAGAAGGGATGGCACTAGCGTCCGCCTGACCGGAGTTAAATCCTCAAATTGTGAAATAAACTTCCGGGTCGTACAAAAGAACACATAAGTCTATATGAGTTGTACCATTGAAAAGTCAATATTAAAATTCAAGCCACTTGCGTGAAACCTCAAATCGTACAGACTGGACGGAGGGTACACGGATTTGTGTTTATGGTTTATTTAACTTGATGTGGTTTAGCTTGGTCAGAGAGGAAAATAGGAAGCGAGAGATAAAGTCCGCACTCACTTCTGTATTGTTTTAATGCCCTTATAGAAACCCGACAGTTTCTGTGATGGCTGACAATGTTGATTTGGTACAGTCATTTATTATTACCAAAGTTACATTAATTTTTTTGTAGAGAAATACTTAGCTTTCTGAATACTACAAATAGCGTACTTTGCTTTATTCCAATCTGGCACATGCGCAATGAGGTCATATGTGACAGTTCTTACAATTTAACTAGGTAAAAATTAACAGAGATCTAAGCTAAAATTATCTTGTGAATAGCTATACATATTGTGCAAATTATAACAAATTGTTGTAGCAAATTAAAAAAAATCACTCGATTTTTTACTTTTAATTTTCGTTGCTGCGGCTACCGGGCAAGGCTTCTTCCGTTTTCACCCTGTGATGCAACTTCCTTTCTGCCTTGATAACCTCACCGTGAACACGCGTTCGCCTTTCTAGCTCAAGTGAGTGGCTTATTAAAATCTTATAAATACATTTATAACTCGGGGGTAATAAGAATAGCACCAGGGCGAATGATTAAACAACCACCTTGAGTAGATGTTGTACCTCAAAGCCCGTTATATTACGACATTAACTAGTTTACAGCACGCTAAAGTCAGCACTGGCTAGCTAACGGTAGACAACCGAAGAAAAAGCAACCGCCACATGGTTGAGGAGCGTGAAAAAATGTGTAATTCTGCTGTTTTCAGGTTTTAGTTTTACTAGGTTTAAGTTTGTTGGATAAACTTTAGACGGCTTACACACCAGAAACTTCATTGCTTAGCTAAGTCTTGCCAAGATGCAGTCCTTGGCTCAGGTGCTTTGAGACACACTCGAGACAGTGTTACATAAGTTCAGCGTTTTTTGGAGCCAACTACCTTGTTGATGCAGCGGAAATAAACACTAAAAGCATTGTTTAGCGTTATATATACCTAACACAGCAATACATTATTATAAAATGGCTGTTTATCCACGCTACATAATCGCCTAGAGGCACCCAAAGGAATAATTGAAAATAACATGACACTATAATCTTACCAAGTTGTGTGATTATATTTTAATTGGTCATTCTTTTGGCAGGATGCGTTACGTCGCCGCTTACCTGCTCGCTGCCCTGGCTGGTAATGATAGCCCCAAGACCAATGACATCAAGAAGATCCTGGAGAGCGTCGGCATTGAGGTTGACGACACACGTATGGAGAAGGTATGAATGAGTTGAAATTCACTCTGTTTTTGACATTGCTTTCCCAGTGACCTAGCATTACCAAGACAAGCTCTCACTACGATTGTCATCTCAACATGGATTCAAAACTTTGCCCTTTTTTATGTCTGGGGAATATAGTTGAAATCAATGTCATGATAATCGTGAGGATTTGTTTTCGCTATAGATATACATCACAATGAGGCTCAGTTATGCAAAATCAAATGTTAAACAATCAAAGTAATGTTCATCCCATTGAGCCAAATGGTAATGTTAGGTGTGATGTCAAACAAAACTGAAATGTTAAAATGATATTAATTAATATTTCATACCTAATTTTGTCAGTTTTGTAAATACAATTTGGCCTTCATCAGTTTAGACTAAAAGAATTGTGTCACGATATCCCAAAATCACCACATCATCACAGTATGATTTCACTGAAAGGCAAACGATAATATTGAATTATCGCCCAGCCATACTTTTGATATCCACTTTAATTTGGTGTCTTTCCCAACAGGTCATCTCCGAACTCAGCGGCAAGAACGTGAATGAGGTGATCACCCAAGGTGAGTGTGTCCGTCTGTCCACGTGAATGTTGGATTCTCTGTGTGTATGCATGAGTTTAGAAATACATTTTTATTTTTAAATGTCATTGTTCCTTCTGAAATTGGTTGGTCAGTGACAGTTGGCCTTTTCACTAGGTAAAAGCTGCACTAGGCAATTTTATCAGCCTAAATCCTGACCTGGGGCAACCCAGAAGAGCGTCCCATCCCCTCTAATTGAGACAAATTAATTTCTGTGGTTGGGTATGGTCACTGGTAGAAAATCCTCCTGGTGCACAGGGGTGACAAATAGAAACTTAAGAGATAAATACAAAACTTGCTCTTAAACAGCAGTGAGCGAGCGCTCTGTCAGAGGAAAGCTGGACTCACAAGTGATGGTTGAACCTGCTGCGAAAATCTTTTCTTCACCGTCTACTAAGAAGAAATTTGGGTCCGAGGAGCAGTTTTCTGATCTTGCATGATTTCTGATTTCTTTCTCTCAAAATTTGAACAGTTGCCTTTCTTCCATTTTGGGCAGTCAATATGTGAAGTTGTCTAATGCAGCTTTAAAAAGTTTTCCTTGCATAGCAGGGAAACACTTTTTGACAGGAAATGCTGTTCACATTCCGTAAATATAATCGAAAATCATGTCCGCGTGACATAAAAATTGAACAGATTTTTGACAATGTGGAAACTTGGCCAATATAATTCTAAAAAGATTAATTCTTCTGCACATTTTGATTTGTTATTTGAGTGTTATGCTTGGACAAAGCTTTGTGTACAAATGTATTGTAGTAATTTAAAGGCACAACAAAATGTACAAAAAATCCGAGGGTTGAATTTGTTTTGAGTAACTATGCAACCCATCACTCTTTTGTTGAGCACTCAAAGCCCCTAATCCAAATTCAGTTTCCTGGGTTTGGATAATCAAGACTATACAGCTTTAAAAGCATAGGTTTTGCTTTATAAAGGCCTATGAAAGTCTATAGAAAGATGCAAACAAAGATTGTCAGTGCTGGAAGAGATATTGGCAAACTAGAAATCAGATCTACCACTCACTTTTCCTGATGCATTATCACAATGGCAAGGAAAAGTGCCATTGCAAAGGTGATTTGGGAATTAGTCTCAATTAGCACAGTTGGCTAATTCCAATTATTTTACTTGTTGCAAACTGCATCTTTAGTGGTTACTTCATCATGTACCAGTAGGCATACATAATAATTCCAGCCAAAAAAACAATCACATTTACAACAATCCTGGCTCTCCACCCTTCTCTTCAAATTAAACTGCCGTTCTCTCCTTAGCGAATATCCCATTGTTTTACATCTTCAGCCACTTTCGAATGATCCCGCCCTGCGTTGTCCTGCTCCAGCATCCTGTTTCAATCAGAAATGTGTGAAATTACGGACGCAAAATTCTCCTGTGCCGTTTCATTGCGACTTCAGACTGTGATCCCTCAGGACACTGGCACTGCCTAAAAAATTACTTTTACTTGTTCAGTGAAGAGGGTCGATATTAAAGTATTGATATCAGGGTGATAATATGCAAATACATTTATCCACTCTCAGTGGATGTGAAGCTAGTAGGCAGAATGCATTTCTAAGCTCCACAGTGCATGACTTGTATAGAAACATATTTTTACCTGGCTGCTTTGAGCCTTTCTGTGTTGTGCTTCATGTCTGCCAATACCTTTCTCCTCAGGTTACGGTAAGCTGGCCAGCATGCCGGCAGGTGGTGCCGGGGCAGCTGCCAGCTCTGCAGCTGCTGGCTCAGGTGGAGCCGCAGCCCCTGCTGCAGGTGAGCATTTGCAGCTTAGCACGTTGTTTGTCAGCATCACTGACACTTGGCACACAGTGTCTCTGCCTTCACCTTGGATAGTAATATGATTACATGCACCTTTTCTGCTAATAGTCTTAAGTTGCTCTTACACTGAATGAAATGTTCAGAAATACTAAGTTAGACCTTGATGGGAATATACTGTGTTCCATATAAGGGCTGCAGGTTTTGTGGTAATTTCTGCTAGGGTAGCTGGCTTGGAAATCCATCCCTTTCCTCACTGTGATGCCACGGTTATGTTGTCATGGCGTCTATAACTCAAGAACAATACATGATAGACACATACTTACACAACAGGTTTCTCGATTATCTGGTTAGATTGCAGCATTAATTTGCATTTTAATAAAGAAAACAGATTTTCTTGAAACAATTATAACTTCATTTATGTGAAGAAATGTTGATGTTATTAATGCATTAGCTTAATGACCCCATAAGTATAACTGAGTATGTTTAATATATCATGTTGTTTATGGTGGGACATTAGGCAATCCAAGTGTGTCTTGTTTTACAGCTGCTGAGGAGAAGAAGGAAGAGAAGGAGGAATCCGCGGAGTCTGAGGACGACGACATGGGATTCGGCCTGTTCGACTAAACCTGTTCGAACGTTCATAAAATAAAGTTCATAAAAAAGTTATTTTGGATTTTTTTTTTTTACTTCAAAGTAGTTTAGCAGAGCTGAAAATGTGCAGATATGGTGATGTGGAATTTAAACCTCTTTCAGGATGCCAAGATCACTTGTAATCAGTAAGGTGAGAAAATGCCCATTGTTGCTCTCAGAGTTTTATGTGACATATAGATCCCAAGAATTTGGAATCAGCCATGTGGAATTTCATTTGGGATGGCAAATGTGGCAAATAATCTTCACATGTTAAGTTTTGGGCCAAATTTACTCAAATTACTGAATACTGTAAATTACCTATTTGAAAGAGACTCAATATCACTGCCAGATTTTGGGTTGACTATGTAGTGTCTAAGTGAATCTCCAGGAGTAATTTGGTTATAGTATGCCAGAACAACTGAAATTCTTGCAGGTACTGTTACTGTACTGGTACTGTTAGTCTTTGTTTTTGTTTACAACCCTGCCGGATTTTGTGGGGAGGATCTATCAATATGTAATTGAGGCATATGATCAGCAGAGGGCACTGTTTACCATATTTGTTGCCCATATTTCCCATCTTAAGCGGATGCCACCATACAGATGGAAATGCCAAAACGGATAAAGGGTCATTCATCACATCTGTGATACTTAACCCTGTTTTAAAGGCATATACAGGAAGAACAGTATTCAAAATTACATTCGAGGATAGATGTGGTTTTCATGAGCATAATGTGGCCAGGCTAATGATCTAAAAGTTATGGCTATATTCAGATATTGAAACTATACTGAGTTGCATGTTGCGTGCCAGTAAAAATACTGACTTCATCCACCGACCGGGACAAAAACAACAGACAGGTGACGTTTCACTACAGAAACGACAGACTTTTTACATGTGTGTAACACTGGCGTATGGTAACGCTGTTCTGACGATCTGTGCTGCCTGCTCAGAATGAGCTACTAGTTCATATTGTCAGACTAGTCTGATCAACTGAACTTCTCACTCGTATGACCTACACAGAATAGGCTACTGCCTGTACAAATGTGGTAAAGACTAGGGTAGCCCAGACAGAAGATAGAGTCCGCACACTAGAAAGGGCTCCAATGGTGTTTACCACCACATGTGACGTTTCAAGCTCTTCTTCAGACAAGAGCATACAGAGACACACCATACAAACCTATTAGAGGGGGTCATCTGACAGGTCGCCTGATACTATAGGGAGACGAGATAGAGAAGTGAAATACATGTAAAAACCCAAATAGTGCAATAGTACACACAAGATATAAATGACAGAAAAGAGCAACAGTACATGAGAAGTTACCCAACAAATCCAACATTAATAAATTGGACAATAAGTAGTAATAAAATAATAATAAAATACGCAATTATACCGGTATTCAATAAAGTACAATCTGCACCACTTGGATATAAATGACTGGAACATCTGGTCAGTAAAACTGCCATAATGTCACGGCATATTTAAGTGGAAAAACAAGAGGGTAAGTACTGAACTATTTAGAGGCATCTCTGCTAATCTAAAAAAAGTGGTAATACTAAATAGTCCTGATCCCACAGCTAGGGGAGAGCATGGAGAGAGCTAGTGGAGAGCATAAAGAGCATGAGAGGTATAAGTAATATACACAACAATACACAATGGTGACTAAGAATCATTCATCTGGTTTTTCAATGGACTGAATCATCTTTATGAACTTTATAGTCTTTTGTATAGGATGGAAGGGAGGTAACAAGGCTGGAGAAAATGATCAATGAAGGCTGATATGGGGATTTGGGGAGGGTGTATAACACTGGAGTGATCCACTACCATGAAGGAATGTTCTGACTTGGTGATCTAGTTTTGCCCTTAACCCCCAGCACAACCCATACCTACCCTACATCTCTAACTGGAAGAGGTACATTGATGAGATTTCTTTCATTTGGAAAGCATCTGAAGTCCAATTTAATGAGTTCCATCATTTTATTAATAATCACAGCAGTCATTTGAAATTCACCATTGAAAATGATAAACACAAGATGATTTTTTTAGACATTCTTGTTTACAGACACTGAAACACTTGGTACAAATCTTAAACGTAAAAGCACAGATAGGAATGCCATCCTACATGGGCAGTCTTTTTATCCTATACCTCTTAAGCGGAGCTTACCTGTATATATCCCAGTACAGTCGCATACGCCGTATCAGCAGTTCTGACAATTATTTTATAATTCAAGCTGCTGACCTACATAAACGCTTTAAACAAAGACAGTATAAACAGGAATGGATTACATCAATGGATTGCAGGGGCATACAGCCGGTTTGCAAATATCTCACAATCAGAATATCTTTACCAGACCAGATACAGAAATTCTGAGTCTAGGATCATTATCCAGTATTCACCCCTTGGCAGGGAATTTGAAACCATCATTCGGAAACACTGGCATATCATTGAATCTACACCACCTCGTGTTGTCTATGAAAAACCTTCTAATCTGAGAAACTGGTTAGTAAGAGCAGACCTTCCACCACAAGTCCAGCCACATTTTCTTCAGTCCATCCCTGATGGTAATTACAGATGTAGCAATTGTACACAATGTCATTTTACGCACAAAAGTTCCAGTTTTAATCACCCACGTACAGGAAAATCTGTCAAGGTCAAAGGTGTCATAACATATAACACAAAATAATGTTATCTATATGCTTGAGTGCCCATGTGGCCTTGCCTATATTTGAAATACTACCAGACCACTTAAAACAAGAATTTCTGAACATAGGAATACCATCAGAAATCATGACATCAGAAGCCCAGTGGCAGTGCATTTCACACAAGCACACCATGTTTCATCTCTCAGATATCTGGGCATTGAACGGGTCAAACAGCCCCGTCGAGGAGGTGATATTAATTAACTTCTTCTCAAAAAAGAAACCTTTTGGATCTATACCTTGGACACTTTAGCCTCGATTAACTTTGACTTGAGGCCTTTATTATAAAGACTCTCCTCCAGTCTGATGGCTTCCTATGTTCATAGTCCTCCATATACTGCCTGTGTTTCTCTAGATCATTCTACTGTCTGACCTATTGTGTTTATTGTGTATATGGATCATATTACTGTAATACCTCTAATGCTCTTTATGCTCTCCATGCTCTGCCCTAGCTGTGGGATCAGGACTATTTAGTATTACCACTTTTTTAGATTAGCAGAGATGCCTCTACATAGTTCAGTACTTACCTTCTTGTTTTTCCACTTAAATATGGCGTGACATTATGACGGTTTTACTGACCAGATGTTCTAGTCATTTATATCCATGTGGTGCAGATTGTATTTTATAGGATACCGATATAATTGTGTAACTTATTGTCCAATTTATTAATGTTGGATTTGTAGGGTAACTTTTCATGTACTGTTGTTCTTTTCTGTCATTTATATCTTGTGTGTACTATCTTTGCACTATTTGGGTTTTTACATGTATTTCACTATAAGACTCTATCTACCTATAGTATCAGGTGACCTGCCAGGTGACCCCCTCTCTAACAGGTATTTGTAAGGTGTGTTTCTGTATGCACTCATGTCTAAAGGAGAGCATACGCTCGAAACGTCACATGTGGTGGTAATAAACACCATTAGAGTCATTTCTAGTGCGCAGACTCTATCTTGTTATAATTGACTGTTTTTCTGTCCAGCACCTAGTATTAGTTTGGATGTGCGTGCTTTTGTGTATTTCTGAAAATTACATACCCAAAATACAATAATTACTGTTCTTGAACCTCTGTGACTACAGTCATAATCTTGGTCTTTCCTGAAAGGTAAAATCAAGATTATGGGAGTTTGTTCTCCAAATATCAGAATTACCCTAAGCATTATTGAAAACGAGGAACAGAAGCTCAAAGTGGAAATTTTAGGTTTTTTCTCACCTAAAAGAAAACACATTTTTTGAGTGTAAACAACTGCCACATGCCTGACCGAATCCTTGTTCAAAGTTTACAACAACACCAGCAAAAATGAGCATTTGGCAATGTTTTTTCTAAAGTAAAAGGCCGATTGGAGACTCCAAAAGGACACTTGGTAACAAAATGACATTATGGGTCTTTATGAGCTGTACAAGACTATGTATTGACTATATATTTTTGTATAGTTCAATAAAAACACACCAAAAATGAAAAAAATAAAAATAAAAATATTTTATTTTATTTTAGAATGTGTTTCTTGTCACCTCTCCTAGGGCCCTTAAACGTTTAAGGATGGCCCAGATACTGAGGAACTGATTCCAGAAAAATACCAAGTTCAGAAAAAGTATTCATTCCTATCAAGGCACGAGGACCCGAGCTTGTGCTTTAAATGAATCACCCTCTATGTCTCAATAAACCAGTTAGTAATTTCTCAGTGTGTTGTCACAATGACTGTTAATTATTTCCAGAATGTTGACACTTTCTACAGTGTTGTCATTGGAAAACCTAAGGAGGAAGTTTAAGAAGTTGGGTCAACAGTTTAAAGCTGGGACTTAGCTCTAACCCTAACCTTTGGATTTGGTGGACCTAAATATACTAAGCTATCATACTGTCCTGCTTTTGGCTGTATTCAGCCCAAATAATAGGTTATTACGTTTTCTCCAGACAAATTCCAAAACTGAAATAAACGCTGTTCTCCAATAGGTCAATAGGTCAAACCACCTGAACAATCTTTCAAAAAACACTTTCCAGTCATTGAAAATAGCCTGAAATTAACTGAAATATCTTTATCCAGCAGATGATACTGCTTCATGAGGAAACCTTGCCATAAATGTAGCGCTAAAAACAGTATAATGCTGTTCCACATTTACCCCCTTTTTTTCATTTACCGTCAAAACAACAGGTCATCTGGTTTACTCATTCATAAGTTACTAATTCATCACCACGATAGATAAATCCCCTCTTACTGTTTAACTATGTTGCTGTCACAGCAAATAGGCCTACAGCACAAAGACGAATCTGCACAGTGGCAGAGCCTACTGCTCCAGATATGCATGGATTTTAAATATTTTCACATAAATTAGTGCCAAAGTTACTAACCAGACAAGTGGCTGGTTGGCTCCCAGCAAGCTATTTGATGTGGTCAGTCGCTAGTGCTGTTAAATGTCTCCTCAGGAATTATTTCTTGAATCCTTACAATCAAATCTAGAAGCACCGGAATAGGCTACTGCTAACTTTACTCTCCTGTCACACGAGATTTACATGTTATGATCTGTTTTATCATTTCATGTTCCATTTAGAAAAAAATGTACTTTAATAAAACCTCATTGCATGGTCAGATTAAAAATCACACCTTTTATCCAGCTAACAAATATCGGCCTCAATAATGTAAACAATTAATTAGTACTACAGGAAATAATAATGTCCCTCGGTGGTGGCATTGTCCAAAGGATCAGCCATGTTTTCTGTACCAACAAATGAGAAAACAAGGCAACTGTGGTTTCGTTTATGTCAGCCAGCTTTTGTGATGTCATAGAAAATGAGTGGACTTCTGGTGTCTGGTTTCACAAGGTTCTTGCTGTGTGAATGTTACACAAGTCCCCCCTTCACAATTGTTATTTTATTAAATCACAATAAAATGGCCATCCCAAAATGTAGGCAGTATCAAGGAGGTTCTATATTACATAGAATACTTCTGATCATCAAAGAACAACAAAAATATGATTACATGTGGTTCCAGTATAGGGTATTGTAGCTATAGATGGTTAAAACAGCAGACAAAGAAAAGAGAACTGATACCCATGACCTAACAGCTGTACTTCTTAAAAAACTTTTTTTCTAAGCTGTTTTAATACAGCCTCTTATTTATCATGGGGAGCTGCATTCTGCCTTCTTTTCTATGCAAATGTTGCCGTTGTGATTGGTGGCGCAGCTCGCGCAGTCCCTCCCTCTTCTCTTCCCACTTGTCGACGTCATGTTCCATTCCTGTTAGCTCTCGACGTTGTGGCCCGTAGTTTACAGTCTATCGTCTCGTCAACAGACAGTGAAGGTTACCTGCTTCAACAGTGCTTGAACGGCAACCTTTCTGCTGTCTAGAAACACCACTGGACAAATCGCTTTGATCATCTAGACATCCATCACCATCGAGAATATAATTTCAGTTACCAAAACAGTGCGTTGTTGTCGTAGATCGCTTTACCTTACCACCAAACCACCGTTAGCGTGCTAGCTATTGCTTTTGCTAACAACGCAAGCCAATTGCATAAGAGGCTAAGCGATTCGACCAGCTCTTCGACCTCTGGACTAGAAGACTTGCCACTGAGTTTTGGTAAGAATAATTTATAATTTCTCAATTTTCCTTAGCCACCACCAGTAAATGTGTACCGGGGCGGGCGGCCTTACGTCGTCAACGCGTTATGGGAGATTGTTCTCTGAAAATGTTCGTCACGTTAGCTAGCTTGATTGTTTACTTTCTTACCGCCCTGTCGCTGGCTGTCCTCCCAGTCTGTGGCGTCCTTCCAATCCCATGTACGCCAAAGACCAACCATGTATCTGTAAAAAGCAGTGAAAAGTTTGTTCGAGTGTTGTTTATGTTTACGTATCCACTTTTTAGAGAGCGGTAACGTTATATTAGTTCGATTCCCGTGTTAATTCAACCGTACTCGAGCCATAGCTGCTATAAATGAGAAAAAAATGTTTTACTGGTAATTGTATGATTTTAACTTCCTTGCTGGGTCTTTGCCTTATATACCATAATGTAGGCTGAGCATGGACCGTGTTCATAATGACTCATCACACAAATAGACATTTTGTTACTTTGTGTCAACATTGCGCAATCGCGTGGTGCAATATGCTAAATGTGATGGCAAACTTATGATATAAGGTAAATGTTAGTTTATGAACAGTTGTGATGGAAATACTTTACTCCGTTCTGAAATTGCTTCCAATGTTACATGAGTTGTTTGATGTGTCTTTGTTTGTCAAGTACAATTTCTGTTTCCTGTGTTTCAGAACCATGAGTTCCCAAGTGAGACAGAACTTCCACCAGGACTGTGAGGCTGCTATCAACAGGCAGATCAACCTGGAGCTGTATGCCTCCTATGTCTACCTGTCCATGGTGAGAACTAGAGAATAGGAGCACAAGGTCGGAAAGAATAGTGTGGGGAACTGACATGCAACTGACAAGGATATAAGAAGAACAGAAGCAAGGGTGGTACAGCGAATGGCATTACAGATAGAGGGGAGGGTGTTAACGCCTGGTTCATGCTTTCTGTGTGGCTAGATACGTGCAAGTTCTGTGTACCTCAACATTCACGCTTCTCATGATGACCATGTGCCTGAAAACTCACTTTTAGTGGTATTGTAGGGCTCTCCACACCTCCCAGCAGAAAAGGAAAAAACCCAATACACTAGAATTGGGAAGTGGTCCAGTTCCTCTTCACTCAGCCAGTCCTCAGGTTTACAGAACTGCGGCATTGTCCATGTTTAAGTGGTGTGCGACCTCACACACAAAATACCCAAACATGCCCAGTCATTTGGTAAGATGAGGAAGCAAGAGGGAGGGGGTTGGGTAGGGACAGGCAAGGGCTCCACTGCTATCTAAGTAAGAGCCACTGTCGGTTAGAGCAGCCATTTTCATGAATAACAGGTTAAACGTGAAAGAGTTTTTAAGTGCTGGTGTATATGGTAGTTTGTATTAATGGAGGAAAGAGTTAATGTTGTGTAGCATAGCAATAATACAGGGGTTGAAGTTCCTTTTGAGATTAGTCTATATACAGAGAAAAGGGCGGAGAGTGCATCAGCTGCCCTTTAGAAAATGCCCCTTGCTTCATTGTAAACCCAGCGTTCACCTATTGATCTCACATGGAGCTGTGCACTTAATAGGATTGTTCTATGTGTTATGTATGTTATGTTTTCAGGTTTTTAAAACTCAGTTTCCGTTTAGTTTCTGCTAATTGTCAGAAAGGATTTCCCTGGGTTATTTTTAATAAACGGCCCGTTTTTGTTTAGATATTTAGTTTTAAAGGTTTTGTAGTTCTGTTGCCTCTGTTGATTATGTACCTGTTTTGTTTACATATAGGCAGAAAAGTGTTTTTGGATGTACTATCATTGTCTCAGTGATGTTTAACCACTGCTATATTGCTTGGCACAACAATAATGTTTTATAATTATTTAATTATCATTTAAAAACAAAAAAAATATTTTGAACATCTGTGGAGTTTTTTTTAATACAATAGTGTGTTACAACCATCATGAATACACGATTCTCACTCCATTTTCACCATGACATTGATCAGAAGACCAAAAAAAAGTTAATTTTTATTTAATTTCAGCTAGATTGATGTGCAAATAATTTTTCTTTTATTATTAAATTTCAGTGTTTTTTTTATGTTTTCAAATGTTTTTTTCATGGCCAGTTTTTAGTCTGTAATATTCTTGGCAACTAGGTATTGATAATTATATTTCATCTACATTTCAGGACTCATTATTTGCTAGTTGCCTGAAGGAAATGGCTAATTTTGAATTTTCCTGTTTTCCTCTTCACAGGCATACTACTTTGACCGGGATGACCAGGCATTGCACAACTTTGCCAAGTTCTTCCGTAACCAGTCACACGAGGAGCGCGAGCACGCTGAGAAACTGATGAAACTACAGAATGAGAGGGGGGGAAGGATCTTCCTACAAGACATCAGGGTATGAGATGTGTGGGTGTTCTTGAGAGCTTGTCTTTGTGCTGATGTTTGTGTGCATGACAGTAAAATTCTTTATTATCTGTGCTTCTTGTTTGGTCTATGTCCATTTTAAATTAAACAGTGGCTGTGAGATTTCTTCTTTCGGGCTATCATAAGGCCCATCTTGGGAGGGAAAAAAGGGACAAGAGATACAGAGGGCGTGAGTGTGTCGTGCCTCTTATCTTTCACTGACACGCAAACACAGCCTCCAGAGCCAGAGTGAAACGTTAAACTGTAAATTTACTATGAAAGATAGATCAGTAAACTCGCTGTCTGGATTAGGTTGTTGGCCTCTTGTCCCTTACTGATCAATGTCTGACTGTTTCCATTACCTGCTGTGTGTTTCAGAAACCAGAGCGGGACGAGTGGGGCAGTGGTCTGGAGGCTCTTGAATGTGCCCTGCAGCTTGAGAAGAGCGTCAACCAGTCGCTGCTGGACATGCACAAGGTCTCTTCTGACCACACTGACCCACATGTGAGTATCACCCTGGTTTGAAAATCACACAGCAAATCACCTTTAAACATTTTGATACACTTCACATATTAGGTTTAGAGTAGCGTAGAGGTGGACCAATACCAATTTTTCAGAACCAATGTAAGTACTCAGTTAGTCTTCATTCATGCGGCGTAGTATTGGCCTATTAGAAAACAATTTCAGTGACAAGTGCTTCATTTGATCAAAATACGCAATGAAAATTCTGTAGCAATTCTCAATCAAATAAATTAAAATTATGATAAAAAATAATAAAATAGAAAATCAGCAAAATGTTCTTTTTCACAAATGACATTTCAGTATTTTCATGTTGGTTTTCCTACCAATGTCAAGCCAGCCAGAACAAAAAAACAAACATGTAAAACCCATGTTAATGAGCATGAGTTTTTTGAGTAATACAAAGTACCTAAGCGAATACATTTGAGAGGGTCTCAATAGTGACTGAATATATGTATATTTTAAAAAAAAATCTTGTTCACACCATACCAGCATTTCTTAATTGTTCTGTTTTCCAAAAGTGACAATGACAGATTTTCCGCTTTTATTTGGAAGGCAGGATCGCCTCACTTTCGGTGTTATTCTGACTATCTCTGGCTAGATTGATGGAGCTGCTTCTCCTCTTTTCCACTCTCTACACTGTCAGACATCTTAGCTTGGCCCAGCTGGCACTTTGCTTCACTGATCAGCACTGCAGACAGACGAGTATTATATTGTGCCAAAACACAGTTCGTTTAAGTATCTGTATGGGAACAGCTTCATTTGCCGATCGAAGCACGAGCACTTGGGAGCTGGATCGGCACCGAGTCTGATACTACAGAATTGCTGCACCTCTAATTTAGAGATAAATAAGTACCCTGTGTGCACTCCTTCAACTGCCTTCATCTTTGCCTTAAGTACAAGTTTCATCTGACAAAGTATATTTGACACTGTTAATCTGTTGCAGCAGCACAACAATAAATGATAATATTATCAGTATAGTCCAAAAGATATGAAGTTGTTCTCTGTGGGAAGGCTTGATAGAACTGGACTTTGGCAGTTGTTTTCTGGTGTGCCAGGCTTTGAGATCAGCCCCTCTCTTTCTCTGTGCAGTCTGCCTGTAGAGACAGGAGACAATATCTTCATTGAATGCATAACTTTAATTCATTTAAGCCAACAATGCCATCCATTTATTTTTTTATTAAAAATACATTAAATTTGAAATGTTGGTTGAACAAATATTATGTAAACACAGCTGCATAGTGGGTTTATTGTAAATGTATCTGAATTAATTTTTTGACCTCTTAGAAATCATTGAAACATGTCAGTTCAGCTTGGGTCAACTTTTAGTCACTTTCATTTGCCTGTTCTGTAACATAATATGTTAGCAGGTGAATCTATGTTCAGGTTGTTTCTGCTGGTGCTTCTGAGGGGTTTATTCTTTAGGTGCCGTTTCAGATGAATTCAATGAGTATTTGTTTAAATGGATGCCAACTTCTCCCCCCATCCCTTATTTATTTCTTCAGATGTGTGACTTCATCGAGACACACTACCTGGACGAGCAGGTGAAGTCCATCAAAGAGCTGGCAGACTGGGTGACCAACCTGCGTCGCATGGGCGCTCCCCAGAACGGCATGGCGGAATACCTGTTTGACAAACATACTTTGGGCAAGGAAAGTAACTAGATCCGTCCAAATCACATTGAAGATGTATCCTATATATTTATATCTGTATCTTGCTTCCTAGTTTATCTGTAAAAGATGAGTATATAATATCTGGTACCTGCAAATCATCTAAACCGCTCATATTACTCTCTGCTCCTCTAGTTTCAGGCATTGCCATTTTTGCCATTGTCCCCTAGCTTTCATATGCCTTATTACAGTTAGTTCTCCAAGCCGCTGTTCTCAGAGCTGTGAGTCGTTACATTCAAACTTACTTTCACTCTGTCAACTGTGTTCCTATCATTACCATTGCTATGTTTTGTCAGGAGTTATCAAACCAAATAAATCGAACTCTCTGGATTCTGATTCGTCTCTGTCATTTTTGTGTATTGTCTCAATGTAAAAACATGAAAAACAAAAAACTCATGCACTGACAAAAATAGATTATACATTATAGGACATGACTACATGAACTTTATCATCTTTAATGAAACATTCACCATCAGAGAAAATACAGCTGGCATTGAGGAACAAGTTGTGATATGTATTCAACAACTCTGAAACAATTTGCACAAAGGAAGTCCCCTAGTTTCATTTCCCGGAAGTCTGGTTTCGATGAGCGGGGAGAACAGAAATTAGCGGCCAGCTGTTGCCTTAGCTACTAAACATGCAGCCATAATTTCAAGTCCCAATTTTGGTTTGTGCAGAAAATGAGCAAAGTGAGAGTTCTGTGGTTCCTCTTCCATAAAGCTTCTTTGTTCCATTTTTAGTAGAGTGTTCAGTAGAGTGTTCTATCTTCACAGTGATAACGTTTATAAAGCACTGACTGTTGTAAAGGTAGGCAGAAACAAAGCTAGAAAAGAAAGCAAAGAAAACAATTGTTCATTGTTTTGGAGCCAATGGTCTCAGAAAATCCCCCAAAACCCCATCAATTTGCAGCTGGTTAGTACTGAATTACAAAACAATACAGCTTAGCATAGGACTGCAACTAAGGTGCAACGTTTTTCTTTACCTTCACATCACTACTGTTAACTACAAAAGTAAAGACAATGGAAACCTCGAGAAATTCCCTTATTTGGTGTTTTTTGATGGTGGTGGCATAAGCACTGCAGATAGCATCTCTAACTTGACTGAAAAATTATCTGCCAATTATCTTCATTCTTTTACATTGTTTTAATAAAAAAAAAATAGCAATTACCTTTGTGTAGAGGACAGATACTCTGGGTTAAGAGAAAAACCATGCACAGCAATAATACAAAGTGAACCATTCTAACAGGCTGAGAGACTGAAGGTGATAAGGCCATTTTATATGTTCATCACACTGTGATGACTGTTGTACATTAAAGGATAAGGCTGGTGTTTTTTAATGCATTAATGCAAAATATGCTGCCCAGAGCAACAGCATGGCTCTTTGACGTGTTTTTAATGTTTTTTTTAATACAATGGAGTTCTATGGCTGCTGGGACATGGCTTCATTGGGCACCGGCTACATGGACGAGATTTGCTGGCAAAACGAAATCATTGCTGATTTTGTTATTTTCATAGGATTTGTTGACGGTAAGCAATGCATTAAAAAACACCAGCCTTATCCTTTAACACCTTAAAAAAATAAGACCTGTATATCCTTGTACTTGTATTTCTTCTTCTTTTGGAATACTGTAGATCTACAGGAAATCCAATACTGAAGTGATTGTCTTCCACGATTGTATAAACTAAGACTGTTTGAAGCTCAATCATCTGCTATCCACACTTCCACACAAGTTTTAGCAAAGCACCACAATCTGAATTGTTTTTTCTTTTCTTCTTCTGTGCAGGAACATTCACAGATTTTTGCGACTTCCCTCAATCAGTAGACTTTTTTTTTTTTTTTTTTTAAACATAACTTAGACCTGTTCATTTTGGGGACTTGCTATTTAGTGGGCTTTAAATAAGTGAAGTAGTAATCAGTGGTCTTCCTATTGAGCATTGTAAGTAAGAGTTTCTAAACAGTAACACAAACTCACAACTTCATGTCCTGTCCTCCGTCACTGCGTATTTCCCCAGATTTTGTTTAGATTACTTCAGGGCTCCAGGGCAGGCATCATGGTAATGGGAGAGCTCCCTCTGGTGGAAATCCTGAATACATGAGATAAGAGTGCAACAACAACAAAAACAACCACCGCAATACCAACATCATCATCAACAACAATAATAATAACGATAATAATAATAATAATTTCTGAAAAGCACTTTTCTTGACAAAATTACTAAGTAAGTAAGTAAGGTTTTGGCAGGCAAGTTTAATTGGGCAGGCTGTTCCAAAGTTTAGTTTATTCCAAATGATGGCATAGCCTCTCGCACCCATGCACTTTCTTTGTTTACATGAGTCTACTGCAGTGTCAGGCTTTTTTGTTTTTATTTACTGCAGTTGAACAACCAACGAATTTCCTGAAACATTTCTGCCTGAGATTTTAACCCCTCCTCACGTAGTGGCATTTCCATGATGTGGAAATCCCACATCCCAACTCTTTCCAGGACAGTAGCCTATATAAGAGGAGTCCCATTAGCCTGACAAGATATTCCGAGATCCAGTCAAACCTGTAAGGCTTACTCTAAACTCTTCAGGAGCTGCAAATTAAGTTAGTTTTTTATGGTTTTTATTCAGAATTTGTGTTGCTTATAAGTGTTTTTTCCCCCAGACAGAACAGAAGATCTGTTGAAAGTATCGTTGTTATGTTGTTTGACAGTACAGATATTCAAAGTCCCTTTTCCCATTTTCGTGATGGCAGAGAGTGGGTGCAGCAAGCCATGGGTCGAGGTCATGAGGACTCTGCTGCTGATCAGGACGCTAATCGTTGGGGACCCAACCGTTACAGACCAGAAGGACTTCCTGGTCAATACTGAGGATAGGAAAATCCAGAGCCATCTACCTAACTATAAAATGTATGCAAAAATGTACCCTTCTTTTTGAGCACGTGCTGCACTTGTGTATACACTAATGTAGCGCTACCAGAAACATGTTAGATCAAAAATTTAACAATAAATGAATTCTATATTTATATAATTTAATAAATGTTCTGCAAAATTGTGGTGATTAAAGATATGGAAATTATCTCTTGTGTCTCAGTCTGTGCTGTGTATCAAATTACTTTAAATGTAAAATACAAATAATTTGAAATTTGAACTGGCTTGTATCATATTAGCCTGGATTAATTAAGTGACATACAAGAAACGGAGCCCAGGTGGGAACAGTGTTGCCACCTCTTTTCCAAGGAGAGTAGCTATTGGCTGCTCAAAAAGTGGCTACAAGTTGCCAGATGACATCATACACTAATTTACATATCAATATATTTGCTTCAGTCCCCGCACTCAGCGAAGGGAGGGGCTACGCTGTGTCCGGGGAACACTGTGATCATCAGATTTCCTGTGGTTTAGACAAGCATAGTGCAAATTGGCATCTGCCGAACAGATTTGTCACCAAATGCTTTGAGAGTCAACACATTAACATTGTTCTTCATGGTTGGAAAAAGTTGCAAGATTTGTCGCTATTCATTTTTGAGAAATAAAGTTGCCAGTGGGTTCTGAAAAGTTGCTAAATCTTGCAACAAAATTGCCAAGTTGTCAATAGTGGGGGGGCAAACTGTGTCATAGACAGATTCCACAAACATGCACCCCAACTCACCTAGAGGATGGAGACAGTATTGTCATGGAACAAACAGTTGGCTTTTGGCTTGCTAACATGCAAAGCAAGTTTTGACCAAATCTGGACACACTCCACGCCACCAGTACATGCAACTACTAGCCACAAATAACAGTAGCTACTAGTCATGTAATGTTAGCTATGTTAACAAGACAGCTAGTTGACCAGATGCTGTTGTTAGCTAGCTAACAAGGTGACATTATGTAAACACAAGATTGATCAGATGTAGGGTGGTGGTGAAATAATCAGTTCCTGCTCAAAAACAACAGTAGTTGTTGTAGAGAGACCCCCCCCATCCACAACCATATCCACGATCAAGATAAGATACAGGCAAATACCAGTATGAACCAAATGCTAAAAGAAATTTACTTGTGCAATTTGAAAGTCTTATATTATTTTTATTTTTTTTATTTTTTTTCACTTCAGCATTCATTAGCATCAATAAAACAACATTAAGCACGCAGTGTGCTCATTTGTCATGAAGAGATGCAAATTTCTCAATTAGCAGTTTGTTGAAATCTGGATATTCATTTGCTTTGTGTCTCTCCATACAGAGCATGGCCAATGAGGTGATCCTGGGTCATGGTTTTCCTCAAGAAGTTCTTATTTCACTTGTCTTGGATGAAAGACTTATTTTGGTGTCCAGTCAATCACGTCCCAGTTCATGAATAGCAGATCTGCCAAAGCTTGCCTCTCAAACGGAGGTTTGTTTAAGTGATTTTACAAAATTTTACTTGTCCACGTTCTTGAAAACAGCACATTGCTGCTTGAACTTTTATTATGCAACAAGGATCCCAGCAAACAGCCCCTGCGGGGCCACTGTGGGTTTTTTGTGGGCAGTGTGGCCTGGGGCAAACCCACTCTAATCCCACATGGGCCCACTGTGGTTTTGCCCATGCAGGGCCCACAGTCTTTTCCCACCTATGGGCCCCGTATGGGTTTTTTGTGGGCTGCCCACACTTGGGCCAGCCCAGCCCACAGAAAGCCCATGCGGGCCCACTGTGGCTTTGCCCATGCAGGGCCCACATGGGCCCAAAAGTAGCTCACAAAAGATCAAGTTACATGAAATATCTTTGCAACAAGCACTAAGCCTTAAAACATTTGCCTTCAGTTGGCTCCTGGCTGGGAAAATGTGTTCTGGCAAGTTCTAGGAAAGCATCACTCATTTTAATTCATTAATCAATTAGCATAACAATAACCACACATACATTAGCATAACAACACCTCCTTTAATGCTAAGATTTAGCTTATAAAACAATATATATATATATATATATATGTATATCTTCTAAATTCCCCTATGATTGGTTTTAGGTTACAAAAGACTCGTTACAAACCATTACAAAACGGTACATCAAAGATTCTAAATCCACAAGTCAAAATGCAGCTAGCTAGCATGCTAGAACCAAGACACCGGACTCTCACTTGAATTTTGGCCAAAGGAGAACAGCAACATGTCTACAAAAGGCTTCTGGTGATCCTTAGTCACTAAATTAATGGCAGAAACTGAATATATAACTCATCACTTGTTTAAAAGAACTTTTATAGCCTATGGGTTATGAAAAATGTTTTTGAGTGTTCACTTTCCCTTGCTCTACATATGGTGGGGGAATTGGGGAGGTACAAGGTAAGGGGAATTGGGGAGGTACAAGACATTAACTATCATGGGGCTGTACAATTTATATGGGTTAAATATGCACAGGCCAGGTAGCTAATGAGCAACTGACTTAGAGCAACTTTTTACAGTAAAATAGTTTGGTTTTTGTTACTTCTACATCAGGAGGTTCTGTTTAGATCCCATCAGGCCTCCAGACATGTTATTGGTAAATTGCAGTGCGTTCTCTAGTGGTCATGAACACACAAGCTAAAAAAAAAAAAAAAAAGAACAAAACCATTTATCAACTATCAACTATAATAAAGGGAAGATTTGCACACTCCTGGCTTCATGAAAGGATCTAGATTTTTACTGCCTCATAGCACAAAATGTATCCCCATATATCAGTGGGGATTTGAGATCCCCTGTTGATGAATACCAATGACTCAACAATTAGCCTGATTTATCAGGTATATACAATCAATAACAAGTTATCAATAAAATGCAAGTTCATAAAATTAGTGTTCATTTATGTTGTAAAAGAGAATACAGAGTCTACCTGGGCAGGTTGTTGCAAAGTTTAAGGGCTTTGATCACAAACACTTGATCACCTGTAGACTTTAATCTATTATTTAGAACAGTCAGAAATTATTTAGGGATTGAAAGCACTGAATAAATGTGTAGGCTATAGGTTAGTGCATATGATTAATGAGTCCATGACTGAAAATGGGAGGTCTATTTGTGATGACCAGATGACCAGTGTCTTTTGCACCCACCATGATGCTGATTCTGGGCGCAGTGGCTTTTCCTAACTCAGCTATAGAAACATACTGTATATATCATATGTTTTTTTGTTGCCACCAGTGGCCATTCGCTCCACATTTGACACTCATTTCTTTCACTCTTCTTTTACCATTATTCTTCTGTTTTTCATTCTGATTATTCTGCTTCTGCTTTCATGTGCAGGCAGGCAGATTTGGTCAAAAAAAAAAAACACTCAGAGGGCGGAGTGTGGGGGAGTGGTGTCCGAGGTTTAGTAACAAGAGAATGAATGAGCCGAAGGAAGCCACTGTGCTCATCTGCAGTTTTCATCTACACAGTGTTCTGACTCAGGTATGTGGCCTTCCCTGAATTAGAACAGTATTTTATTGGAATTATTAACGAGTTATGTATCAGTCGACTCTAATCATTATCATTAGAATTTCAATAAATGATTTTCTTTGACAAATGGTGATGATGGTTTTACAGTCTGCAGTGAATTAATGTTTACATCTGTGTCAGTTCCATTAGTCAACTCAATGCACAATGATTCAGTACATAGCCAGCTGGAATCAGCACCCTGCCTCATTAAGTCTAGAGCCTCAGTTTAATGAGACCAATATCAGCAGTGATTTATTGGCGGATTTGTGGATCATGGATCATGATCTCAATGCCTATTTGATTTGTAGGTAGTCGTAGACGGTGCTTACATTTCGTCGGCTATTTTGTGTATACTGCTACACGTTGAAAAAATTGCAGATAACATCCCTACTTACTAAAATAGTGTAGAAATTGATCCAGAATATATTTTACTGGCAGGGTACTCTTGTTGTTTCTATTCAGTTTCCTGTTGTCTTTTATTTTTTATTACCAGACATTTTTGTGTCACCAGACGAGGTCACTCCCAATGTGTTGTGAATAACTTTCAGGCAAACACACAGTCTCTGTCTTTCTGGCTTTCTTGTTCTGCTTCACTTCAGCCCACCTTTCCCTGCCGCTGAGAAATCAGTACAGTAGGCCTATTTATAAGGAGAACAAAGCTAAATGTTAGGTCACCAGTATATTGTTACAAACCTGGTGAGAGAGAAGAGGTGTGTGTGTGTGTGTGTGTGTGTGTGTGTGTTGGAGGGTTGATAGTAGTGCATAGGCCTATTGTGCTATTGGAGTCTCAGGGTAGCAATTTGATGCCCCATCTTCCTCTTTAATTTCCACTTCTTCATAATATCATTCTGAATCTATTTCTTTATTTGGAGCTGATGTTAATGTATATGAAGGGCATGTAGTTGATATATTATTTGTGTAGATGTGCCTGGTTATTTTACAATGGCAAGATCACTTGTTTTCTCAATCAACATATTTCCGGTGGCACAACTTGGTGGAGAATCATTTTGCGCGTGAGCTTTCTCTCTCTTTTTTTATTTTGTTAAAGTGTAGCTGAATACACTCTCATCATCTCTAGCAGTCAACGCATCATAGGTACAGACCACACCTACAAGGATGGACACTTTTAGATTGTTTATTGGGGTAATAGAAGGAGTTGTGATTTTGATGAGCTCAGTAGAGGAGTAGAGATGGGAGTGAAACCATTGCCAGGTGGTGACGAACCCAGTCTCTGTGGTGAAGAGAGGGTCGGAGGGGGAGGCCTGTTGTGACTGGCGGAGTCGGAAGTGACTGACTAGGGGTTTGTAAGGGCTGATGGATGTATTGAGGCAGAACAGGAAGACCGGGGTGGAATTTCTGAGCTGGGAGTGTCAGCTGTGCAGGTCTGGGCTGAAGCTAGGCTGGGAGCGGTGGCTGTAGCAGGGGCATGTGAAGGAGATGGAAATTGCTGACCAGGTGGGGCTATGGCCATCACCCTGTTGACCTGGAAGCAACTGGAGGACCCCAATGGCATTAGTTTAGAGCTGGAGCAGTGTGGTTTTGGTGGTGGGGTGGAAAAAACAAAAACCGCACTCACAGAGAATTCGCTGGAGTTCTGCAATGGTCCACTCTGTTCCCTGAAGGAAGGGAACGAGGCACAACAGTTGGCCCCTTAGCCAATTTTTTTGGGCTCGGTAAAGAGCAGTATCAAATTGAACGGGATGGGGAAGGTGATGTAGTGAATATAAATCACCTTCGCCTGATTAGAACGGTCCTCAGGTGGGTCTCGCGAGGACACCACCCCCCAGAGCCGTGTTGTACCTCATTTACTTCTTTCAGGAAACAGTGGTTATATGCATAACCATGCTTTTTTCTTCTCTGTTTATTTCCAGATAGTCCGTCATCAGTTAGCCTTTTGGAGACAAAGCCACATCAGACTCAATAGGAGACGGATAAACAAAGAGTTTTGTCTCTCAGCCAGATGGCCACCAAGCAAGTCAGGTACAGTAAAGTGGAGAGACTAATGATACTACCCCAGTTTCATGATAACTGTACTTTAGGTTAATATTTTAAAATGTGTTTTTAAAGATGTGATTTTAACACTTAGCCCCCCCACACCTGCCTGCCTTTCTGTCTCAGTCTACCTGCTAAGCTAATAAACGGTGGGATAGCAGGGTTGATTGGTGTGACCTGTGTGTTTCCTATCGACCTGGCCAAGACCCGCCTTCAGAACCAGAAGAATGGCTCCATGCTCTACACCTCTATGTAGGCACATTGAATTGCGTGCACACACACACACACACATACACACACACACACACACACACACACATTCATCACATTATCTTTGAGTGCAATCAAACTCTCTCATAACTGTGTGTTTTTGTCAGTTCAGTGTTAGCAGTACATCTCTATGTTCCTCCTACAGGTCTGACTGTATTATCAAGACCGTCCATTCAGAGGGATACTTTGGCATGTACAGAGGTACTTTTATTTCTGTCTGTCTGTCTGTGTATGTGTGCATGTGTGAGTGTATGCATGCTATCCTGGAGTTATTACTGTAATTCTATACCATTGTTTCCCCTTTTCAAATTTCTACTAGGTGCAGCAGTGAACCTGGCTCTAGTCACACCAGAGAAAGCTATCAAACTGGCTGCCAATGATTTCTTCCGTCATCATCTATCCAGGGACGGGTGAGTGAATGGCAAGAAAGTCTCACGCGGGGTGCCCCGGTGGCTCACCGACCCGGGTTCGAATCTGGCCCGCAGTCATTTGCTGCATGTCCTCCCCCCTCTCTCTCCCATACCTTCCTGTCTCTATCTAATAAAGCATAAAAATGCCTATAAGAAAAAGAAAGCCTCATACATGACTTATCCACCATTTATAGCCTATAACATCTTCCACTCATTTGCAATAGATCCAATCTTAATATTACCTCCGCCAACCGAGTTGGACAAGGGTTATGTTTTCACCCCTTTCCGTCCCAAACCCTCCATTATTGGCCCAACCAATCAAACAACATGGAGGCACTGCACTCATTTCCTGCTGTTTTTTTTCCAAAACTCTAATGGCCACTGAACGGAACAGTACTCATTGGCCATGGGGTGTTGTGATAATCGACTAAAATGCTTTAAAGTGTCTAGAATTTGAACAGGCAGATCTCATGTCCTGTTTCGGGTCCAGTCATGAAAATATGTGCATGTCCTGATGTGAAACAAGTTTGTAATGTGGCATGGAAGAAATTATTAACTTTTGGTGAAAATCCAACATGTGGAACTGGCATATATTGACAAGTGCATAGTGTTGGTGGAGGTATGTGCTCTACTGAGTGCCATCTATGACTTACTTGATTTACTTGGAAGGCTTGCTCACAGTATACAATAGACTTATCCAGCCCTTGCATCTGCTAAATGTAGCAATTACACATGCTGAATATGTGCTTAAGAACATGCAAAATAGCAACATCTAGGAAACACATGAGATTTTGTTTGTATTATTTGAGACAAATAAACAAAACACAACCAATATCCACAAAGTGTATCCTATGATACAACATGTAATAGTGAATATAGGGAATGAATGCACACATCTTGTTCCATGAACCTTTAGCGACTCTTTGTTTCCCCATGGCAACCAAGTAATATCCAATGAATTATTGACCAATTTATGCAAGCTGGTGAATTATTAACCTCCTCCTGAGAGTGTGTGTATAGTGGTGTGTGTTAAGTGTTTACCTGTATTGTTTACATGTGCAGGACATTTTCATGACCAAGGCCACTGGGGAGTGAGAATAATGAATGCTATAATATCCATGTGTCCCTGGGACTATAGCTGAGAGAAATTAACCGACATATATCATCTCTCTCTCTCTCTCTCTCTCTCTCTCTCTCTCTCTCTCTCTGTTTTTTTTCTCTCTCTCTCTCTGTCTCCCTCTCTCTGTCTCTTTTTTATGATACAGGTAATAGATATTTGTAGTTTTGTATATGTGTGTGAGTGTGTGTGTGTGTGTGGTGTATTAGGTGTAGGTGTGTGGGTGTCTTTGTTCTGTGGATTGTTATGCATAATGTTTAATTAAAGAACGTTCAAATGTCGTCTCTCTTTCTCTCTCTTTCTCTCTCTCTCTCTCTCTCTCTCTCTCTCTTTCTCTCTCTCTCTCTGTCTCTCTCTCTTTCAGTCAGAAGCTGAGTCTGTTGAGAGAGATGCTGGCAGGCTGTGGTGCTGGTATGTGTCAGGTAGGTGCATCGACTCTGTCAACCAGCCAACTATTCTCTGCCTCCATGTTGGTAAAACAATTAAAATGTAAATGAATCATTATGGCATTGACATCAATACAGAGCATAATAACCATTGATGTTAAGAACCTTTGGGAGGAGTCTTATGCACTTCTACCATTATTATAAAAGCTGAGAGCTCAAATTGCATGGGGCTTATAAAATGTGACAAAATAAGTCTTCATTACTTACTCAGTAGGCTATAAAAGAGCATGATAAAAAACGCTGTTGGTTGTAATTGTCAGCAAAACTATATAATACTGTTAGGTAGTTCTGTATTGTATTGTATTTAGTAATATTGCTTATGTGTCATGGCCTTGTTGGAAATCTGGAGCATAATGGTTCAGCTTTGGGTTTGATTCATGTACAGCTTAAGTTAGCTTAAGTTAAAATAACTATGACCCATATTTCCTACCAGGCATCATACCCTTATAAGAAACCATTGGTGATATTTCCTAGTACTTTCCATAACTTGGCTCTGGAGAATCCTAAAATGATGCATCTTTTATCATGACAATGCTGAACATAACTTACCTCATAATTATGTTTGTAAACATAGAATTTAAAAAGCTGTATTTGTAATTGAAAGAAATATTTGAGTGAATATTTAGGGAGTGGTCTCTTTTGGCTAAACTGTACACATGGGCTCCTTAGTGACTCATATACAGGACAAACATGCTTTTTCACACCACTAAGCATTAAAACAGTAGCATAAATAAAACAAGGTAAATTTGGTCTTTTGTCTGCGATAAGTGTAGGTGAATAAGTAGGCTACAGTTTTTTGTCTTGAGGGTTTCCTGCCATTTGAAATGATTAATGAATAACACATCGAAAACAAAGAATTATAACTTCTTTGTGGATCTAATGTCAAAGGTATTTCAACATGCCTATGCTTATTTCCTTTGTCTTCATGTACTATATATGTCTGTTTGTCCAGGTCATTGTCACCACTCCCATGGAGATGCTAAAGATCCAGCTGCAAGATGCAGGGAGGATAGGTAAGATGGACAGAGAAGATCTCAGACCAACACATCAAATGCCTTGAGAATTCAGAACTGTGAGTGTGTGTTTGTACCTGTGTGTTCCTCCCAATCCAGAGGCTCAGAGAAGGCTGATGCCCCAGGCAGCTGAGGTTTCTCCTCAGTGTCCAGTAGAGGCAAAGTCCCCCACTGCCATGCAGATTACTAGGGAGCTGCTGAAGACTAAGGGCATCGCTGGGCTCTATACAGGCCTAGGAGCCACACTGCTGAGGTAAAATCTAGCAATTTAAAAAACCCCTGAAGAATCAGACATTTTTCATACATTGAACGAGTAAAAATAATGATAATAATATGTGTTTATGAATGTTTTATCTCTGGCAGAGACGTGCCATTCTCCATCATCTACTTCCCACTGTTTGCCAACCTGAACAGTCTGGGCAGACATGAAGCCGACAGCCCTGCTCCCTTCTACTGGTCCTTCCTGTCGGGCTGCTGCGCTGGCAGCACTGCTGCTGTGGCCGTCAACCCTGTGGATGGTGTGTGTGTGTGTGTGTGTGTGTATGTGTGTGTGTGTGTATTTGTAATTATATTTTATTTATTTGAATTAGAACAGATACAACTATATATTGCAATTCATGCCAAATACCCCAGAATATAGTGTATAGAGTCTAAACAGAAAATAGAAAATATATATCCAATATTAAGCATTGCAAAGATCAAAAATAAAATAAAAACAATAGTGGTGATAAGCTCATGTGCAAATGTTAAGTAGCGTCAGGAATAAAACATGGAAATCTCTGTAGTACTTCAGTTATTAGTGATTTCTTGATTGGTATAGTAAGAGCAATTTTTTGTGTTTTTTTTAATGCACTGAATGCCCCATGATTTTGAGGGAAAGAGTTTGAGAAATGGACGCTTAAAAAGAGGACCAACTTATTGCTTTACAATTGCCAAATGTTGCCCCATGGTGGCAATGCTGTGGTATTGCAGTCTAGTGAATATTTTGAACACAGAGGGAAGGGCTAGAGTGCTGAGGCTTCTGAACACCTGTTTAAATTTAATGACGTTATTAAAACTCAATAGTTTGTATTTATTTAGGATGAGTCAATTGTGAACCAAACACAGAGCACAACTGTAAAGTGATTCAAGACTTTTGGTCACAGTTTGTCCAGTTTGAGGCCATGTGGTTTTTCCAGTAATACTTGTGGGAGAACACAACAGAATGCAAGAAACGTAGAGCACCATCACAAGGACAATATGATCTTTTCAATCCAAAACATCAAAGGTTTGCTTTTGTCATCCATGTTGGGGATCCAAGACACTCTATATGACCTCTATGGTTAGTCTTTTGGTTCTCCATTACAGTAATATTGATTGATAGGGAGTGACTGTTCCTCATACAGCCTTTGTGTTGAGAAGCACATTTAGTTTCTTAATATTTAATGTGAACTGGGAGTCAAGCAAATTGAGGTGGTTAAATTGAGGTGTTCTGTTAGTTTCTTTGAATAGAAACATAAACAACTGAAACATCGACATACATTTCAAGATTAATTCTTGGGCATGTGTCTGGTAGTTCATTCATGTACAGACTCGCACCAGAATATGAATACCATATTATACCATAGGGTCAAAATCAAATCAATGACTTGTATGTCAGTCAAAATTATAAAATCATTTGCTTTCCACAAATCCATGAGCTGTATCTGCAATCTAGGAATTATATTTGTGTGAAGATATGTGTACCTTAAAGAACAATTTGAAGTAGTTTGATAGCAGTTAGAATTTACACCTTGTATATTTACTACTTATAATGTGCATGTGACAACTAGAAAACACATATCCGACCTGTCATACACATATGAAACATCACATATGAAACTGATTTACTGTAGTGAGATGACAAGATGGTTTGCAGTACTGACATGCACATCATATTTTATGTGCTTCAGTGATTAAGACCAGACTCCAGTCTTTGACGAAAGGCAGTCAGGAAGAAACCTACAGTGGAGTAACAGACTGCATCAGGTATGTTTTGACAGCATGTTCAGAGACAACACATCTTTGTATGCACATTATTCTCCCTGTTCCTTTATGCATCCAATTAGAGGAGCAATTTGCTATGAAAATATGTAGAAAATATAGCTGGGTAAATAAAGGTCTAGCTCTATGATAATTTAGGCTAGAGAAAAATAGAACAACCACCAAGATGTGATCTATAGGGCAAGGTTAGCAATTAGTTTTATTCAGCCACCAGACATTGTTTTTTGTTTGTTTGTTTGTTTGTTTTATCTCATTTTGCTCTCAGCGTCCATTTCTGATGATTTTATTAAGCAGTGCAAATTAAGGATGTGATGAACTATGAACTAGGGAACCACACTGAAAACCCAGCTGGAGGCATGAAAGATATTCAGCAAAGATATTGACTCTGGTCTGCTCATACCGGATTGCTGTGCTAATTTAAACTATTTATTGGTTTCAAATTGTCCTCTGTTTGTTTTGAAGGAGAATTCTGAGACATGAGGGTCCCTCCGCCTTCCTGAAGGGAGCGTACTGCCGCGCGCTGGTCATCGCCCCGCTCTTCGGCATCGCACAGGTTGTCTACTTTCTGGGGGTCGGAGAGTTCCTCCTTGGCTTCTTGCCTCAACAGAACAACTGATCTGGTGCTTAGATATAAAGCCTATGTGCAAGGGTTGAGGGCATTCTTGTGTGTGTGTGTGTGTGTGTGTGTTTGTGTGTGTTTATTTCTGTGTCTGTGTCTGTGACTTTTACATTACACAGTTCAATCGTATAGCCTTGTGAAATATTGTAATTAAAAAATCTTAACTTGTTCAAAAACCTTTTCAAGGTTTCTTTGACCCTGCTCTTTAGATCAGTTACCTGTATCAGCATGACTGTATTTTATATGTTGGCATTCCTGTAATGCTTTAGTTTATTGAGATGTATCTGTTTTCTTCTGTTTAAATATAATTAAAGAGTAACTAAACCCCAAACCCAAATCTGTGGTGAAGCCTGACACCTAATGGTGAAAAGTAGGTGCCAGGTCTTTAGTGTCACCTTCTATAGAGTACAGCAAGTGATGACATCACCTGGCACCAAAGATCAGCCAATAGCAGTTGGCCAGTTTAGTACCCTACTTTTCACCATTAGGCGTCAGGCTTCACCACAGATTTGTGTTTGGGGTTTAGTTACTCTTTAATGTGACACATAGACAATGATCTAGTATGTAACATCTTGAAACCGCAAAAAATGTCTTTGACTTGGAGGGACCTACAACTTTGCTGGCAACCAAGTATTTCTGCTGGTACATTGGAAACTGCATTAAAACATTTCAGCGGACCATAAGCCCCCTAGACCAGATAGTTACCAGGGAAAGCACCCAAAGACATTTGTATGAAACATGTATAACTCCATGAATGTGGTTTTGCATTAATGATGGTTTAATTTATGTTCATATTGCTGAGAACTGTCTTGGTGTAATCTATTTACCTAATTTCTTTGTTAAGTGGCTTCTTTTGTGTATTTTCCTTATTGTGCTATTATAGATACTGTTCACGCCAAAGCCAAAAAACATACGTTATGTGAACAACTAAAGTGTTTTCTTGTCTGGTGGGCTTTCTACAAAGCTCTTTGAAGGAGATTTGGAATAAGAGAGAGAGAGAGAGAGAGAGAGAGAGAGAGAGAGAGAGAGAGAGAGAGAGAGAGAGAGAGAGAGAGAGAGAGAGAGAGAAGAGAGAGAGAGAGAGAGAGAGTCTGCTCTCAAGGAGAGGTGGAGACAGAGCTGCATCCCATTATGTTGTCAAAAATACAAAGATATGAGCAGAATTCTTCCCCCAAATAAAACAATAATGATTTTCAAACCCTTTGTAATGAACAAAACATATTATTCTTATTGTGAGAAAAATAAGCCTGAGGAAAGACGGTCCAGCCACCTAAGATATGGAATATATTTTCTCACGTTGAATGTACACTAGGATGAATGTTGCACCTGTAAGGATTTCTTTTTGTGTTTATTGAAAAAATCCACCTGGTTTTGAATTTGAATGCTGAAGGTTTGAAGTTAACTCAAGTGTCTATATTTCTTTTGTATTCTGTTGTTAATGTTTAATTGCTTTGGTAATATTGGAGATATTTTACCATGCCATTAAACCTTATTGAATTGAATTGAATTGAATTGAATTGAATTGAATTGAACTGAGTGAGCAATAGAGATGTACAGCTTGAATCACTCAACTAAATCTGGGCAGGAAGATAAATCCATCGATTAAGAGGCGAGAAGTGATTGTGCCTGGAGGTTGAGAATGAGAAGCCAGGGGTCAATTGTCCATGCAGCGCACGGATCTGAGCTGTCAGACACAGTGGCCACAGAAGGTAGAGATGATTAACATTGAGCTCCTCCATTTAGAGCAGTTTGGATCAGCTTAGCTGTAGCCTATAGGCTAACTGCAGTGAAAAGGACTTACTCTGGCTCTGTGGCACAGTGGCTCAGTGATTAGCAGTGTCGCCTCACCGCAAGAACGACACGAGTTTGCATATTCTCCCTGTATGTGGGTTTCCTCTGTAAAGACGTACAAGTCAGGTGGTTGGAGACTCAAAATCACCCATAGGTGTGAATATGAATGCAACTGTGATTGTCAGTCAATTTGTATTATAGCCCTGTGATGGAGCAGTGACCTGTTTGTTATCACATCAGGGTCTGGATTCATGAATGGATGTGGATGTCTCCAAAAGCAATGTCACCATAGTAATCTAATTTCTCATCCTGTTCCAGGGGAGAGAAATTGGAGAAAGGTTTGAAGCCTTTATATTTCATAGACTTTGCCCTTTATATATGTAACAAGCAGAAATGATTAGAATCAGAGTCAGAGATGCTTTATTGCCAAGTACATAACATGTACAATGAATTTGTCTTGATAACATGGTTGTGTGAACTGACAAGTACCAAATACAAGTGAGAGGGAGAAGCAGTAATACACAATGCACATGGTACAAAGACATACAAAACCTCATATAGTACAAGTGAGATAGTGGAAGACATTCATTCAGACAAAAGTCTATATATGCTTTGCAAAAAGATAGAATTAATTGCAATGTATGTAAAAGAAACTCTCATTAGGAGCATTGACCTGTATGTTTTTGCTGTATAAAGGCAGTGGTGGTGAGTGTCCATTAGTGCAGTAGTCTTGTGTACGTTTGATTTAGCAAAACACATCATTATCCATTATTACCATTTACCCAAACACTGAAACTTCAGCTTGCCTGGTAACACTGACCTGTCTATACTCTCCAAGGCTTTTATCTCACCCTGTCTCAATCTGCTCTTTGTTTGTACGGTTGGTGTTGCACCAGCTTAAGCTTTAGACGGGGTTTTGCTTTTTCATCAAAGGAGAGTCTCTTGTTTGACATTTTCCCCTGAATAGTAGAGATTCTTCTTGATTTGCATGGTTTTTAATTTCATCCTAGCCCATTTCAGGTTATCCATATGTGATAACCCCGATGGATGGGAAGCGAATCCCACACTTTCCCCAACCACAGCTCATTTTGATGACCGGATGATTACCTGCATTGCCATAGTTAATAATAAAGGGGAGATTGTGCACTCTGCTATCACATCAATTTTCAGGTGCTACTGAATTGCGGTAAATTCTTATGTTGTGAAGCGAATTTGCACCGCAGAGGCACAGAGGACTTTCATCTAAATTCCTCAAATTTCCTCTCCACTTACGGAGACCTCAGATCCAACACCCTAAAATATATGCATTTTGAAATAATTTTGTGGCACAAGAGAATGACAAAGGGACATAATGTGAATATTTTTATTAATGCCATTGTGTGTCTTGGAAATAGGCTTTAACTATTTTTTTCTACTCTAAAGAATCAAATGCTGCACACAGAGGGTTGTGTAGCACTGAGGTCTAGAAACACAATATGGAAATCTCTATTCTATTGTTTTGCTGATTGAATTTAATGCAAAATCATGCTTATGTATTCGTAACACCCCACAAAGACTGGTGTTCCTGCTTTTTGCACTAACGTGTCAATTAGCAAAAATTTCCTTCTACATTCAGGAGGCATATGGCCTGAAATTCATGTATTTTAGACTCTTTCTCTTTTGGAATACATTTTCCTCCCATTTCACACTGTGATCTGGGGATTATTACTCCTCTCATCCTACTTTCATAGGCTTCCAGAAAGTCTTGAGATGTCTGCTACACTTTTGTATACCTGATAGTAGACTTCCACAGGTTGCCATCTCTGCTACCTGAGCAGGGTCATGGGTTATCTTTCCTGTCCTTTTCCTTACTCTGACATTGTGGAAATCCACTGATGCGGGGAAGCTGCCAAAGTGACCCTGCGATACTGTGGATGACATGTTGCAGATTGGCCAGAGTTGAAGGAAAGGCAGAAGCAAACCAGACTGTGGAGGAGGACGTGCTGATGTTCTTGACCTGTAGAAATGGAACAGAATTGGTTGTGGCACTTCTCATTTCTTCAGTTGATGCAGGAAAAACATCCTCTGTTGGGCTTTATGATTTGAAGCTGAAGATAATGGGGACAAGGAACTTGACTGACACCAACAGCTGCGCTCTTTATTTCAAGGAGGGAGATTGGCAACCTTCTGCAGCGAGAGATAGGAAGCAGAGAGGAAGCAGAAGTTGCTTTTCATCTCCACTGTTACATTGAACTCTAAGTTGTTGTCCACACCACCAGCAGTGTATTGTCTTGCTCATACTTGTGTAATATGACTGTTATGTCTGAGGCCTATCGCTTAAATGTTCAGGCAAATGCAGAGCAGTGTTGCTCTAATGCTTATAATGATGATGATGATCATCATCATCATATAATGGTTCTGAAATGACTTGTAATCTGCAAGTGCTCACAAGCCTTGCATTTACAGTTCCACAGACACGACATCCACACAAACCAAACATACGCATCCCACAGATTGGCAATGGGAGCAAATCTTCTGGGTGCAGCATGACATGGCGTCAATTCAAACCCCTGGAGGATTAAAGCATTGCTGGAGTTGTGATGAAAGTGTTGTTTTGAGTTCAGAGAAGACAACGTGACAGGCTAATAAATATTCATCCCAGTAGGGGAGAGAGAGAGAGAGAGAGAGAGAGAGAGAGAGAGAGAGCTGATGCAATTAGAAGTTTGGAATAGGAAAAGCAGGCAGCTCTTTCTGTCTAATGTCTGATGCACCTAGAGCAAATTTTCTGAGGAATGAAAACAGGGTGTATGCAATGGATTAAAGAGAATCCATGCATGTGAAACACTGGAACCAATGTTGGCGATGTTGGGAGAGGATCCACTTTATGCATAGACACAGAAAATCACATAGAAGGTCAGAGGTCCTATTAGAGAGAGAGAGAGAGAGAGAGAGAGAGAGAGAGAGAGAGAGAGAGAGAGAGAGAGAGAGATGGTCTTTCACTGAAGTCACTTTTTATTGTTCCATTTGCCAACAAGTCAATTTATTGTTAGGTAGAAGAGCTCTCTAGCTGAAATGGTGTCATACAAAATGGGTTTCCAGGATTTTGAAAAAGTGGGGCTATGAAAAAGTGCACAGAGCCTGGTTAATCCAAGCCTAATTTAATGTAGTCTGCTTTTGCCTGCAGTAACGTCTATTGTGAAGAGTAAGCTATTCCATTATTAATACGTTAAATGGTTTTTTTGATTCATGAAATAAGATTTAGGAAGTACTTTTTATGGTATGTTTGGTAGCAAATTTGGGTGCCAGTGAGGACAATAACGAATACCATAAAATTCAGACAATGGCAGGAAAGTATTTTAAAGTCAATTTAATATACTTTCATGCGACTGACAACTGTCCTGACATTCGTAATGTACGTAATACAATACAATTGTATCGATTTCATCACTGTTATTAATATGCTACTTTATTTTTTCCTTTCCTTTGTTTTTGTTTCTTTTTGCCATGTTTCTTTTACTGCCTGTTTGTATACTTTGTAACTTATGTTTTGAAAAGTGCTATTCTGAATAAAGTTTATTATTATAAACCCCAGCCATCTCTAAGCAGGTTGAAAGAAACGGTAAGAATTATTTGCAACTACACTTTGACCCTGTTCTAAAATATATACGAGTATAATGATGGACGGGATAAATGATGACCCACAGAACAGCATCTCCATGAACCCGGGAAATGCCATTGAGTTATGTGTAACACTAGAGACCGCCAGTGAGCCATGTTATCCATTTAGCTCCGAGCAAACGTGAATGGTGAGTAAATGTGCCTTACCGACTGTAGGCCTACTAGCTGTAATGGTATGATGATCCTGATGGACGCACACGGATCGGTTCAATATCATTAAACTCACACGAATGAAAACCTTTATAGACATCGCCTACTAAAATATGAGGGAGCGACAAACAACTTCAGCAGATTGCGCGTAAAAGGCATCCCGGCCGGGATTCCCAAACGCGTCGTATCATTAAGGTCAATTTATTCCATAGTAAAACCACCCGAACAAAGACGATGGTAGTTTTTGAGATGAGCTGCTTTAGGGAAACTACCGTTGGGACCTGTTGTTGGGAAACACCGAGCGATTCCAACCTGTCGCATATATTACGCTATATATTTATATTCAAACCATGTCATCAAGCGCAATTTTCTCAAGTGGGCAATGCTTGACTGTAAATAAATGTATACATGTTGCTATCAGTTAAAACAAATCCCTGCTGATGTGACTACAGCCAATTCCTCTCTGCGTTTGTTTCCACCTGCTTGACAATAGGCGCCCTGTCACTGCCATCAGCGACATACTTATACAATGAAATTTACTATGCATCAATTAGGAATTGGATAGCTGTCATAATTACCATAATTACCGACAAAAAGGTGGCTACAAGAAGCATTTCATGACCACAGAGGCTACAGTATGTTGCTGTTATGTTAATAAGGACAATATAATGGCATATCCACATTTATAATAGTCAAATCCTTTTTTCTTTTTCTTTTTTCTTATAATTCTTTTAACATTTCCATATGAGTAACATAATAATTATACCTATCCAAGTAAAAGTGAGCGCAAAATGGCTCGGTGAGATGTGGTGGTGAAGGTGGGAACCTCTGAGGAAATGGGCAGCATTAAGGGCGCGCGGATTCCTCGCTCCAGCTGTGAGTAGACTACCTCCTACCGACTTATTTCACGTCACCCCGCCCGTCTGCCGTCTCCTCCCTACAACCTTTACTGCGACCATCCCTTTGAGCGACTCTGAGCTGGGAAAGAGAGAGAGGGAGCGAGAGAGAGAGGAGAGAGAGGCAAAATACATGCAGCCTCCAACATCACCTAGACTACCTGCTCCAGCAAAACACGAGGAGGACGCACAAGTGCAGGCGCGTCCATGCGTGCCAGCCGAACAAGACAATACACGGGCAAGGACCACAAATCAAAATTGGAATAAGAGTTTACCTTAAGAACTCTGTGGAAAGAGCACAGCTTTGTTTAAAAAAATAAATAAATGAGTACATGGTCAGAAGAGTCATGCATCTGAACAGAGAAGAAGATAACAGCAAAGGTGAGCAAAAGATATCAGTTGCCATCAGTGGATAATTACAATCCAGGCTCTCTGCCTCCCTTTAGTTCAAAGCTCTCGCGTTGGTTGCCAAACGCCCTTGAGTATGTCATGTTGGTCTCAAGTAATGATGCTGGGGGTCATTCCAACAAGCTGTTGGTAACTGCTGATTTTACTATCGCCAATAGGCGTATCATTCACCAAAACGCACCAAAAAGCCTGTACTGCAACGACAATACGGGATGTTGCATACATCTAAGGCGGCAAGGTAGTGACTGATCATAATTGGTCTGTGAGACAGGCACTTGAGCACTTGTTGTGCTCGTTGTGTTGGCTATCTATTGTGGATTTTCGCATCCACGGTCGTTTTCGCACGAGGTGACCTGACTTTAAACGCACAAGGTCATCCGTTCTCCATCATATTAACGAGCAGCCTACCGTATTTGTGTCGTTGTGTGGCTACGAGGCGCGTGTGTTTGTGTTGTCGCCTAATAGACTCGCCACGATCGGTGTCCTCCATCGTGATCGGAAGGAAGAATTAGGGACCAGACGAGGAATAATGAAGCGAACACTTATATCCCCAACGTAGGCAGGATGAGTAATGATGGAGTAAACAGCGTGAGCGTTTTGTTGCCTCTCTGCCACAGAGGGCATTTTTACTCTCTGTTCTTTGAACTGAGGTCGAGGTCACCGACAAACACCTGATGCTGAAGGAGATTTGCCTCTGAATGTCCTAAGGCATGACGCAGCCTGTATCTTATGCATCCTTAACCAAACACCGACAGGACTTGTTTTGTGCTCCCATGTGATGAGTTCAGCATGATTTGAAAGGATTGATTTGTGTACTTCTATTATGACCATGATATGCGCTGTGTGGGACCTGTCACTTAACTTATTTTCCTATGTGTTGTATCAGATCTGTCCATATTTAATTACATTTAGTGCTCTTATGTCAATACAAGTCGATCTGAATATGGGGGTTAAGTGTTGAGGACTCCCAACCTGTCAGTGGAATAGTAAAAGAAGTTCCTGGTGCTACAGTGAAACATTAACTGGCCAGAATCCCAGGCTCTTAGTTGACAAGAACTTTTCCCACACTGTCAGTACTAGAAACCTCTTAGCAGAAATCTTTACTATTCTTTCCTTTTCCCGTTTCTTAATATCATACTGATATTGATATGATATTGCAGGTAAGGGAATACAGCCCCTTTCTTTTCATCTGCAGCTGTCATTGTCAACCTTTAAAGGCGACTAATATGTTTGTTTTCACCAGTTGTAAAGCATGCTGCTGTGTAAGGAGTTTCCCATGCGGCGAGTGGAAGCCTGTACAGTGGCACACCGAGTGGTTCCTCATCCAAAATGTCTCATGGCATCATTGCCAGATATGGTTTCACCGGGGACAAGAGATGAGTCACCATCTGCAACTAGAAGTGATTTCATGATTACATGACAGCCTTGAGTGAGTGTCTCTTTCTGTGTGTGTGTGTGTGTGTGTGCACGTGTGTGTGTGTGTGCACGTGTCTGTGTGCGTGCATGCATGAGTGAGAGTGAGTGAGAGAGTGTGTGAGAGAGAGAGAGAGGTGTGCCTGTGCAAAGGCATTGACAAAAAAGTGGAATATGTCTACCGAACCTAGTGCCATATTGAAGCAGAACGCCATATTTTATTTTATTATATTGACCTATGTAACTGAAGCAATTTGGTTCATAACAACATAACAACAACAATGAACACAACATAATAATAATAATTATAATAATAGCTACAGTATTTGAAATGCCAGGAAATGCCTCTTTCATTCAGCTGATATTGACATTGATATTCTTCTGATCAAATCATCACATCACTAGTCAACTTTACTTAAAAGCAGACACATGTGGGGCGTCCCAGTGGATCAGCAGTCTATGTCATGTAACTGTGATGTCCTGGGTTCGAATCTAGACCAGGTCCTTTGTCAGATCCCCCTATCTCTCTCCCAGTCTTTCCTGTCTCTCTGTACTAGGCACAGTTGAATAAATGCAAGAATGCACAAAAACACAAAACAAAAAAAACATTAAAAGTAGACCCATATATTTCCTCAAGTAATGATGATCCATCATAGTGACATAAAGATGATGAGAGCAAATGGAAGCAGAACAGAGGAAAGAGAATGTGATGGCGAGAAAACATGAAGAAACTAGATATAGGCCCACTCTTTATGCTATCTATAAAGTGTAAATCTGTAATTCTGACAAGCCACTATTATTCTAACAATGTAACTTAATATATAGATGTGACACATTAAAGATGTCAGCTTTCATATAAGGCTACAGCCTGTTCTGCCACTTAAATCCAAGAGAAACAGATGGTATCTTTTGCTTAGGCTGTCTATTGTGTCAGAATGATTCAGATCAATAGCTTACATTAATTATCAAAATTTTATAGCCTATAGGCCTCGAGCCTTCATTGTCATGTTGAATTACCTTGGATAGGCTGGGCAACGCAGAAAAACATTGAAGACTTTTTCTGACAAAGATAATCTATTTCAAGCTGAATGTTAGGGCTGAAATTGAGTACTTTACTATTTACAAAACCTTTAAAAATGTGACAAATATTCACTGTCTTGGAGCTTATATACTGCAAATGGCCTAAACCTGTCCTATTTCTCAGAATCTCCCCCATCCCAAAAGTCTCTCCCATCCCATCAGGGAAGTCTCATCCCATCATGACCTTGACATTTACTTTTTTTTTTTTTAACCCATTTACTGAACCTGTCAGTATTTCAGTGTTGGGTTGTACTTTCCTCTCAGGTCCCACTGACTGCAGTTCAGTTCACAAATATCACAAAAGTGCATCCAAAACACCTTCAAGAATCTTCTGTTTGTGTATGCAGCATCGTTATTCTATCATTCCAAGTTTTATTTTTGGAAAAGTCGTCATGGCTGCTCATTCAGAGGGATTAGATTTACCAGTTTTTAACATTGACTTTGATATCAGCTTCTACTGGCAAGTGTCACCTTGGGGCCACAGCACTAAAACAAAGTGGCATGATAGGTCTTGTTATGAAAGACTACCTAGTGGAAATGGCAAAACTGACCTCAAGTAAGCAATTTGCGACAATTTCCCCTGATGTCCAAATTACTTTCTTGAAACGTACATTTCATGAAATAAGATAGATGAGTCACAGCATTATTGTCACAGTAATAGCTACCTTACACAGATGAATAACCGGAGACTAAATGAAAAATTACTTTCTTGTGATGCATCTAACCATGAGGCGCTCCAAAGAGATGATAAAGGCCAAAAAGGCCACTTACAAAAAGGCTAAAAACCTCTCACTTTGTGTAAATGTGTTGTGAAGGTAGCTCATGTCATCTGCACTTTATTTTGATATCTCATAGCAAGTTCAAGGTGGTGCTCTATGGGCTCTTTCAAGGCAATATCTATAGAGTTCTGTTGGTTTGTCACAGATTAGCAAACTTGTGATTAATCTCATCTGTTGACTTCAATCATATTTTTATCTCTTTTCCTATGTTATTTATTGCTACTTCCTCAAAAACTCTGTAATGAGTCGCTCTAGCATTGTCACTGCGATGCACATTCCCACTCTTCACCTTGCATCTCTTTCTCTTTCATCAGATCTACATCATGAACAGATTCTGATATCTGTCAAAATTAGAAGCGTAGCCATGAGTACAAATCAGGTGTCTTTGCTAATGTTTTGTGTGTATGCTTCGATGAATGAATAATATAGTTAGGGGTATGTATTGTGTAACTCAACATTCAGTAATAACATAAAGTAAAATCTGAATCTGCAGGTTCATAAAGATACTATTCTGATCCCCCTACTTGCACCATCGCCTCAATTTTGAGATTAGCAATGTGAGATTATTTCTGACGTAGCTAGGAGGACTGGACAGGAAGATGTCAATCAGGCACGACCCGACCGTGCCCCAAAAGTCCTGAGAAAATGCTCCGATGATCCAGATGAGCTGTATTTGAGCTGGTGAGTGAGATAATTATCTTGCACCACTTGTTGGCTCAGAGACTACAAATCAGGCACCTTGCTTTGTGTTAGCCAGCAACCGTGCAGTTCCAATTCCCTGACAAATTGTTGGTGTACTTAGCTATGAAGTGATAAATTGACAATAGACAATAGTCAGTGTGTCTGCTCAGTACTTAGTTATCACGCACTTCCTCCACAATGCATGTCGTGTTTTCCACAATGCTTGTTGTTAAGATTCACAACATGGCCTTGGGGACATTCAGCAGGAGTGATTCGCTTTCTCATTTGGCAACATTTCTGTATGTTTTCCAGCTTTTTTCAATTTAGTTTCGGGATGTTGTGTGTGTGTGTGTGTGTGTGTGTGTGTGTTGGAGGCTGGTGCATTTTCTGATGCTTTCATACTTTCAACCAGAACTCTCAACCATTTTGAACTAAGGCTTGAGCCTATAATGTCATCAGGATATTGTATCTGGAATCCCATAATGAATTGTTAAAGATGGTAAAGATAACTGTTACAGCGCGGAAGGGGATTCTCTCGGTTTAATGATTATATTTCAGAACTGCCAATACTACCGTTCAGTTCATTTGAGTGTGAAAAGTCAAACAAATATTCGCCTGGGCCTCATTTGTGTCTGTTCTTACAATCTGCCAGTCTTTGCCTATGGGGCAGCTTTAGAGTTTACATTTGGATGACATCACACATTACTCGTTCTGGGGTTTTTGACTTTGGGTATATAAGAATTTAACATGTTCACACATATTGATTGAACTGTCCTCGAATATAAGAATAACATATATGCTGTATGAAAATGTGACATCACTTGTAATCTATATTATGTATTCTGCCCTGCTTCAGTAGAACACAGCCAAACCTCTATACACACTCTGAATAAAACATATTATGTTGAATGAGAGAAAGTGGTTGTAGTCTCGCTTACCTCCGGCGTAGGCCAGGTGTAAATGTCAGATGTCAATGAGGCTTCAATTCAAGGTGTAAAAGAGG